>NC_048582.1:16903602-17097891 GCF_013265735.2 Oncorhynchus mykiss
CTGTTTTCTCATAGAGCTCAGGTGACATCTAGAGGCCACTAGTCACAGGTGCACCTTTTCATTCGACAATCCTGGAATCTTTGGATTTAAAAACTGCTGGATGTGTAGCATTCAGCAGAATGCAAAGGAAGCTGAAATTCTTTAGGCAACACTGCCATCTACTGACGAGAAGCTGTGTGACATCATTATCAACTCAGATTTCAACTCGAAAAAATACCAAGTGAGACAAATCAAAGAGCCTAGTTGATTAGGAAGATGTAGGCTCATGGATCAGGGTGTTAAAACAATATGGTGGACATCCACTGGGAATTTCTGAAGCCATTGCATGAGTTGACAGTAGGCTTCCCAGTACTGACAGGCAGGCAGTACTCTGTCTCGCCAGCTGATGGCAACCAAGAGCTTATGGTCACAAGAACTCCATGATTCACTTTGAGACAGTCCTGCAGGATATCAGAAACGCTTTAGTAAAGGGAAAACACCTGGGCACAGGTTAGTAGACTTTTATGGAAGGGAACACACAAACTGTCAATTCACGTGCAAGTCTGTTAGCGTATATCTGTGAAAATATATTTGTGTTTCTAATTAGCTACCAACTGTAGCTACTGCAGTACTGATGTGTCTGTTTTTATTTATTGTGCTGTTTGACAACTTAGCAGCAGCAGCAAGAGATTTCCGAACTGTTCAACTTAGTTTAGTCACACACGGACACCCTAGAGTGAGTTAAAGACACCTCGCAAAGTTACACAGCCAAGACAAGGTGTATAATTTGCCATTAACAACACACTGAGGTTTAGGAAACTGTCATTGATGTTGATGTAAAACACTTCCTGGTTGCCAGTCCTTTATGATATTGTAAACAATAGTATAATATACTGAACTAAACTACTGTATGATGGAAGCTTCACCTTTTCACATCAATAGTATAATATACAGGACTAAAGTACTGTATCCTCTATCTTCACATCAACTTCCTGAAAGGCTGTTTGGTTGTCAAGACAACAATCATTAAAAGTGTCTGATTTGATCAGAAGCAATCTCCAAATGAACAGATTGTCCCTGTCCTCCCTGCTATTTGATCCTATACTGTCATCACTATTCATCACCACTACCGTCTATATGACATGTCCTCTAGATCGGTGGTTCTCAACTGGTTTTGCCTCTGGACCCAAGTTGGACCAGGTTGTCTCATTCGCGAGCCAATATTGAAACTGCGAAAAACAATCTTCAAAATACCACCCGGAAAGATATTTTTAATGCTATGTTGATGAATGTTAGTAAGCGCACTGGTTTGAGACCACAGAATCAACCCAATCTGCTAAATAGTGCTGCTAATAGCTCTATATTCAAAATACTAATTTAATATTTCTTTTTTTCCGACACTAAATTATGAAAAAACGTAGGTTCATTATTATTTCTACACCCTTTCTACCTGTCTGAAGCTAGTAGTTTAGGTTCAGACTGGAGTATGTTTTAAATGAAATCCTTCCGCGACCCAAATTTGACCCCCCCAGTTGAGAATCACTGCTCTAGATCATAAGACTCAAGTCCACGTAAAACGCGTAAGCAGTTTAGAAACACAAGCTTTCAAATCATTGTGTTGCTTCGTCCATCCTGAAGTGATTATATTCAATGCATCACAAGTGATACATCCAAAAAGGTGCGGAACTATTAACGCACCTGAACTCAACAGCGTCCCTCAACACACACTCCACACACACATTCATCCTGGAATCTGGAAAATTAGGTTACAAATCGCCCTAGCCCTCGTAGGACCACCACAAGAAAACTTTCGGATAACAAATATGTCAAACCAGCAACACGATGAAGCAAAGGTTAAAATGAACACTCACATCCTGTCAGTCCTATCTCTTTTCTCCCGGGAAGGTGTGTTTAAATCCACTAGTCCCTCCACCACGTCTTCTAGACTCCTCCTGGTCCTGATGCTGTAACAGCATGTCCCTTCCAACCCAGACCATCTTGTCTTTACTCTGGCAGCCACAGACCTGTCAGCAGTGAATGTGTGTGTCCAGACGTGTGTACGCAGCAAATGTCCACAATTCCAAGAATTTTAAGCAGGTGCTTCTCAGTCTTCCAGTAACATATACCTGCAGCTTCCAGGAACACACACACTCTGGTGGGGCCCCTCCCACCATCCACACAAGTGTTCCACGTCTGTTCGGTCGCTCCACAGGTAATCCAGACACACCTGTTGTTATCTATAACCCCCCCCCCCACACACACACACACACACACACACACCTCTCTCTCTGAACAGGTCCAAGCTTCTGAGCAGAAGTTAAGTTCTGTTGGAGTAAATCTCTTCTTCTGCTGCAGCTGGTGAAGAAGGAACAAGATAGACAAGTGCCAGGGGAGAGGAGAGGACAAAGAAAGAGACAGACAGGAGAGTGGAGAGAGAGAGAGACAGACAAGAGAGTGAATAAGAGATACAGACAGGAGAGTGAATAAGAGATACAGACAGGAGAGTGAATAAGAGATACGGACAGGAGAGTGAATAAGAGATACAGACAGGAGAGTGAATAAGAGATACAGACAGGAGAGTGAATAAGAGATACAGACAGGAGAGTGAATAAGAGATACAGACAGGAGAGTGAATAAGAGATACAGACAGGAGAGTGAATAAGAGATACAAACAGGAGAGTGAATAAGAGATACAGACAGGAGAGTGAATAAGAGATACAAACAGGAGAGTGAATAAGAGATACAGACAGGAGAGTGAATAAGAGATACAAACAGGAGAGTTGCGAGAGAGACAGGCAGGAGAGTTGCGAGAGAGACAGACAGGAGAGTTGCGAGAGAGACAGACAGGAGAGTGGAGAGAGAGACACAGATAAGAGAGTGGAGAGAGAGAGACAGGAGAGTGGAGAGAGAGACAGGAGAGTTGTGAGAGAGAGACAGGAGAGTTGCGAGAGAGACAGACAGGAGAGTGGAGAGAGAGACACAGATAAGAGAGTGGAGAGAGAGAGACAGGAGAGTGGAGAGAGAGACAGGAGAGTTGCGAGAGAGACAGACAGGAGAGTTGTGAGAGACAGACAGGAGAGTTGCGAGAGAGACAGACAGGAGAGTTGCGAGAGAGACAGACAGGAGAGTGGAGAGAGAGACACAGATAAGAGAGTGGAGAGAGAGACAGGAGAGTGGAGAGAGAGACAGGAGAGTTGTGAGAGAGAGACAGGAGAGTTGTGAGAGAGACAGACAGGAGAGTGGAGAGTGAGAGACAGAGTGGAGAGTGAGAGACAGAGTGGAGAGTGAGAGACAGAGTGGAGAGAGAGAGACAAGAGAGTGGATATAGAGAGACAGACAAGAGAGTGGAGAGAGAGAGACAGACAAGAGAGTGGAGAGAGAGAGACAGACAAGAGAGTGGAGAGAGAGAGACAGACAAGAGAGTGGAGAGAGAGACAGACAAGAGAGTGGAGAGAGAGACAGACAAGAGAGTGGAGAGAGAGACAGACAAGAGAGTGGAGAGAGACAGACAAGAGAGTGGAGAGAGACAGGCAGACAAGAGAGTGGAGAGAGAGACAGGCAGACAAGAGAGTGGAGAGAGAGACAGACAGACAAGAGAGTGGAGAGAGAGACAGACGAGAGTGGAGAGAGAGAGACATGAGAGTGGAGAGAGAGACAGGAGAGTGGAGAGAGAGACAGGAGAGTTGTGAGAGAGAGACAGGAGAGTTGTGAGAGAGACAGACAGGAGAGTGGAGAGTGAGAGACAGAGTGGAGAGTGAGAGACAGAGTGGAGAGTGAGAGACAGAGTGGAGAGAGAGAGACAAGAGAGTGGATATAGAGAGACAGACAAGAGAGTGGAGAGAGAGAGACAGACAAGAGAGTGGAGAGAGAGAGACAGACAAGAGAGTGGAGAGAGAGACAGACAAGAGAGTGGAGAGAGAGACAGACAAGAGAGTGGAGAGAGAGACAGACAAGAGAGTGGAGAGAGACAGACAAGAGAGTGGAGAGAGACAGGCAGACAAGAGAGTGGAGAGAGAGACAGGCAGACAAGAGAGTGGAGAGAGAGACAGACAGACAAGAGAGTGGAGAGAGAGACAGACGAGAGTGGAGAGAGAGAGACATGAGAGTGGAGAGAGAGACAGACGAGAGTGGAGAGAGAGAGACATGAGAGTGGAGAGAGAGAGAGACATGAGAGAGGAGAGAGAGAGACAGGAGAGTGGAGAGAGAGAGAGACAGGAGAGTGGAGAGAGAGAGACAGGAGAGTGGCGAGAGAGAGAGACAGGAGAGTGGCAAGAGAGAGACAGACAGGAGAGTTAAGAGCAACAGACAGGAGAGTGGAGAGAGAGCAGAAAAGAGAGATGCTGAGTGAGGGGAGGTAGAGAGAAAGAGAGAGCAGATCAGAGATCACAGAGATCGAAAGAGAGTGCGAGAGCGAGCCCAGTAGCAGCAGCAGCAGCAACAACCATCTCTGAGAGTTGTGGCAGCAGGACTGGTGTGTCTCCTCAAGCCTCTGTTGCCTTTTATATCCTGTTCCTCATACAGTCTAGTCCTGACGCTCTGGCTTTTACCCTTCCCTTCCCCGGGAGCACCAGCATGAATATATTATTATCAACACAAAGGCCTGCTTATTGTTTATGAATTACCAGCCTTCCTGGCAACAAAGGCTATTTTCATAAGAAAACTCCATTTCATTTCAGCTCCAATTTGATTACCAGTGAAAGAAAAGGAGCCCTTTGGTCGAACCCCCAAAGGATTGTTCTTTTTTATTCATGCCCATTGAATTGGGCTTTATTGCTTTTCTTTACAGAGCTGACGTGGAAAGCTTTTAGAGTAAACCATTGACTAAAAATTATTGCTCTGCTATTTTGTACAATAACAGAGTCTAAGAGAAGAGCATCCAGTCTTCGCCCGTCCTTTGTCCTTTTTTCCTCCTTTTCTCTCTTTTTTGTTGAAAATTGCAAAGGCTGAAAATTAATGACAGGGCTGTGGAGAGAGAGAGAGAGATAGAGAGACAGAGAGAGGGGGGACTACTAGCTCTGGCTTCTACAATACATGTCAAATCTAAATGATCACTAGTCATTGAACAGAGCCAGTGTAAAGAAGCCAGGAACAAGTTGAGGAGTGTGTGTGTGTGTATATATATGCACATGGAGGGTGTACCCAGCTGATTGATTCAGGCCTCTAAAAATAAAGACACCTTGATGGTTTCAGAGCTGCCCAATTGGCTGAGGCCCATTGTAAGATGGCTACAGTGACTTGCTGTCACTTTCATTCTGTACAGAACTATTGATGGCAGACAATTTGCTGCTCTCAACCTAGACAATTGCCTTAGGACTATAGGGCTGTGTAGGTGGATGGAGGGAGCTGGCAAGACTACCATTACACTATGGGCATACTGTAAGACTTGAACACTTGACTTGACCCAAAAGCCTAAGCTTTCATGAGGATGATATAACAGATGTGTAGTTTCCATAATGCCTGTATAATAACAGTTAATTGACTATCTTCATTTTTCACACGTGTTGGACGTTACATCAGCTCTGTGGTGGGCAGAACTCAGACAGGGCTGAAAAGGACGGATCGCAGCAGGAACAATTACTGATCTTTGCCATATGAGTGTTGAATGCATGTGAGAGATACACTTTCCATTTTTGCCAGCTACCTCACCTGCTTCACCCCCTGCCGTTCAGTCGAGTGTAGGAGTGTGTCCCAAATCCAATAGTCTATAAAAGCTCCCTAATGCCTCATCCTCTCCATCTGCACTGAAACAAACTGGATGACAGGTGAAAGCTACTTCCTGGTAATATTCCAGGACAGTGCTTTCAGCTATTCTTTGTTTTCACATAAAATATGAAAGGAGACAAGGAGAGGCAGCCACTTTAGACTATTGGACACCTTAGGTCAGAGATCTTGGCTCTCTGTGATCTTTGTCATAATCTTCGCCCAAGGCTTAAACAAAAACAGGCTTCAGCCTACTTAAGATCATCCAGTTGTTTCCTAACTCTAAAGGTACCAGGTACAGTAGGCTGGTCTACACTCAAACCCCTTGTTCCCATACTCATTATGAACCCCTCCTGGCACATCCAAGCGATCACCGCGTTTGATCTGCACTCTAAAAAGATACATTAGATGCTCTTTTCCATTTTTCTGCAGCGCTTTTGTGTTTGTGTAAGAATATTTAACGGTAGACAAAAGGTGACTTATCAATTATTCATTCACCATCAAGGCCCAGGCTGGCATTCTGAAAGGAGCTGACATTTCAGACTTTCCACCAACATCTGCAAAATTATATCCTTTCCATTGTAAGTCAATGAAGTAGAGTCATCGCCCCCATAAAAGGCAGTAAATTGCCTTGTCACTTTAATAAGGCCATCTTTATACAACCTTCACTCTCTCCACTGCCTGCTGCTATGAAGGGACTGAATGTGCAGCACTATCGCTTTTCAGTTCACTGCTTTTGTCTTTCTAGGGCTTGCATATGCATGTCCTTTAGAATGATAGAAATAAGGACTAGACAGAGGAACCAGGATATGGAAGCCAACATTGGGAGTTTCATTCGGCTACTTCCTGAAGAACTGAAACTTAGTCTAATTCCCAGACAACTCTGCTATCACTTCTTGCGGAGGTGAAAACATGTCTGGAAATCAGCACAATCTGTCAGTTCAAGACGTGGGGTATTATTCACCTCCCATGCATTGAAAACAGAGCCTGTCTGGATTGAGCACCAACCAGGAGAACAGCACTGTGAGAAACTGTCATGCAGAAACAACCACCATTGAACCCCGGCCACAGTCTCTGCTTTAGTGAAACCATAGAGACAGACTACTAGTTAAGATCCTCATCAGTTCTTTATGCAGAACAGAACAGCACCACAGACAGTCTGGAGATCCAGGGCTATTCTAATCAGGGGCAGACAGGTAACATTTAGCCTCTGCTGTCTCTGTCTAGTGGGCAGGCCACCACCACTGGCTGCTCCCGAGCTTTGTCCTCATGTAAATGTCTACGAGATGTCATTCTCTCTCCAAATGTCATCCCTCGCTTCTGCACAAACAAAAGGAAGGAAGGAGGAAGCGTTCAGCCCCATCCGTCCGACTACACATCCCCGCGCTCTGCTCCGACTGGGTGTCCGCCCGGCGATTAAATCTCCCACAATTCCGTTGTCTCTGTGGACCTGTGAGGCTTTATGATTCAGACCGCTTTGTTTGTTATAATGCTGTTTTGAGTGGAGGCTGCTGGAGTGGTGTGTTGTTGGGGAAACAGTAGAACGAGCCTCTGTGAGCTGAATAGATTCATAGTTACACCCGAGTTGTATCCGTTTTACTGTTTTCACTGCTCTTAAAATGGCATCTTCTCTTTACTCTGATACAGAAAGATGATGGAATAGATTTCACTTCCAGGGACAGGCAACTCCAGTCTTGGATGGACGTAGTGTGTGCAGGTTTTTATTCCAGCCCAGCTCTAATGCACCTGACCAAACCTGGTCTAAACCGGCAACCATGAGGAGATGATAGATTTGAAATCAAGTGTGCCAGTCAGTGCAGGGTTGGAACAAAACTATCCCAACTGAGAATCAAACCATCAAAGGGTTAAATGACGCTCCCATTCGTCATCGACACACACTGTACTCCTCCACGATGGCTTCAAACACAGCCAAAACCTATTCTCTCTTCACTCTCTCCCTTCAGCCCAAACCTGGATTACTGTGAAACAATGAGGCTGTGGGCAGGAGGACAGTCACAATTGTGGAATTAACGTGGGGGGGGACTTACCACCGGCTTATGCCAAGACAAAAGGTGGGCACAGTCGTCAAAGGTTTCCAGCCGTTTGAATACCCCCCCCCCCCCCTCCCACCCCCACATAAAGGAAGCTTTGTCACATGGACCCTCCACAATAGAATGGGCTTCGCTCAGGCCAGATACGCCACATTGCCAACAGAAGTCATGCAACACTGGGACGCAACCTCACCTGATGGTACAGTGCTGAAACCTGTGGAACAACAGGGCCAGTTGTACCTACAGTTGGTAGCTGTGTTGAGAGGTGCAATGATTGAGGGGTTATACTGTAGGCAATGTTCCTTCAAAGACATTTCGGCACTAAGCAAATTTAAGGTCTGCTGAGCGCAAACTTGAACGTTGTGAAAATTCTGTGCAACTTCCGGCGCATTTACTGTGAACATTGAAGCAATACACACTTTAAGTTACACTTTTAACAGTGGTCAAGTAGGCTACTGTGACTATTTGATCATAATGTACAATCATGACCAAAAGTTAAGAATGACAAATATTAATTTCCACAGTTTGCTGCTTCAGTGTCTTTATATATTTTTGTCAGATGTTACTATGGAATACTGAAGTATAATTACAAGTATTTCATAAGTGTCAAAGGCTTTTATTGACAATTACATGATGTTGATGCAAAGAGTCAATATTTGCAGTGTTGACCCTTCTTTTTCAAGACCTCTGCAATCCACCCTGGCATGCTGTCAATTAACTTCTGGGCCACATCCCGACTGATGGCAGCCCATTCTTGCATAATCAATGCTTGGAGTTTGTCAGAATTTGTGGGTTTTTGTTTGTCCACCAGCCTCTTGAGGATTGACCACAAATTCTCAATGAGATTAAGGTCTGGGGAGTTTCCTGGCCATGGACCCAAAATATCAATGTTTTGTTCCCCGAGCCACTTAGGTTATCACTTTGCCTTATGGCACGGTGCTCCATCATGCTGGAAAAGGCATTGTTCGTCACCAAACTGTTCCTGGATGGTTGGGAGAAGTTGCTCTCTGAGAATGTGTTGGTATCATTCTTTATTCATGGCTGTGTTCTTAGGCAATTGTGAGTGAGTCCACTCCCTTGGCTGAGAAGCAACCCCACACATGGTCTCAGGATGTGTTACTGTTGGCATGACACAGGACTGATGATAGCGCTCACCTCGTCTTCTCCAGACAAGCTTTTTTTCAGATGCCCCAAACAATCGGAAAGGGGGTTCATCAGAGAAAATTACTTTACCCCAGTCCTCAGCAGTCCAATCCCTGTACCTTTTGCAGAATATCAGTCTGTCCCTGATGTTTTTCGTGGAGAGAAGTGGCTTCTTTGCTGCCCTTCTTGACACCAGGCCATCCTCCAAAAGTCTTCACCTCACTGTGTGTGCAGATGTACTCACACCTGCCGCCATTCCTGAGCAAGCTCTGTACTGGTGGTGCCCCGATCCCGCAGCTGAATCAACTTTAGGAGACTGTCCTGGCGCTTGCTGGACTTTCTTGGGTGCCCTGAAGCCTTCTTCACAACAATTGAACCGCTCTCCTTGAAGTTCTTGATGATCCGATAAATGGTTGATTTAGGTGCAATCTTACTGGCACCAACATCCTTGCCCGTGAAGCACTTTTTGTGCAAAGCACAAAAGGAAGAACAATGATTCCAAGCACCACCCTCCTTTTGAAGCTTCCAGTCTGTTATTCAAACTCAATCAGCATGACAGACTGATCTCCAGCCTTGTCCTCGTCAACACTCACACCTGTGTTAACGAGAGAATCACTGACATGATGTCAGCTGGTCCTTTTGTGGCAGGGCTGAAATGCAGTGGAAATGTTTTTTGGGGATTCAGTTCATTTGCATGGCAAAGAGGGACTTTGCAATTAATTGCAATTCATTTGATCACTCTTCATAACATTCTGGAGTATATACAAATTGCCATCATACAAACTGAGGCAGCAGACTTTGTGAAAATTAATATGTGTGTTATTCTCAACTTTTGGCCACGACTATAGGCCTACCAGAGTGGCCTACCATCAAAAACAAAAAGAGAAATGCATCCCATAACATTTTAACATGGAAATAGCCATTATATTATTCAACCTACAGTAAGCAGCCAATGTGTGGTGTTCAATGTAGACCTACATTCCATGATACTTTTGAAGAAAAAAAAAAAACATGCAGGGCTTGACATTGTTTATTCATTTGTCCTTCAGACAAGGTGACTGAAAATGTGTTGATGTGCACAGGTGGATACATGCAGCTCTTGCTTTGATCTAAAAATAAATAAATGCATCTACTCGTGACTGCTCATGATGTAAACACAGTCCAGTTCAAAGTGAATGGCACAGATCCAAATAATGGCAATGGTTATTTTCATATACAGTGCATTTGGATAGTACTCAGACCTCTTGACTTTTTCCACATATTACATTACAGCTTTATTCTAAAAAAATTATTTTTCAATCTACACACACACACAATAACCTTAAATATCACATTTACTTAGGTATTCAGACTCTTTTGTCAGTACTTTGTCAAAGCACCTTTGGCAGCAATTACAGCCTCAAGTCTTCTTGGGTATGACTCTACAAGCTTGGCAGCATCTTGCTGTGGGGATGTTTTTCAGCGGCAGGATCAAGGCAAAAACAAACGGAGCAAAGTACAGAGATCATTGTCAAAAACCTGCTCCAGAGCTTTCAGGACCTCAGATGGGGGCGAAGGTTCACCTTCCAGCAGGACAACGGCCCTAAGCACACAGCCAAGACAACGTAGGAGTGGCTTGGCTTGAGTGGCCCAGCCAGAGCCCGGACTTGAACCCGATCGAACATCTTTGGAGAGACGTGAAAATAGATGTGCAGCATTGCTCCCCAACCTACCTGACAGAGCTTGAGAGGATCTGCAGAGAATAATGGGAGAAACTCCCCAAATACAGGTGTGCCAGGCTTGTAGCATCATACACAAGAAGACCTGAGGCTGTAATCACTGCCAACGGTGCTTCAACAAAGTACTAAGTAAAGGGTCTGAATACTAAATGTGATTGTTTTTTACATTTTCAATATATTAGTAACAATAACAAAAAAACTGTTTTTGGCTTGTCATTGCTTGTCATTGGGGTTTTGTGTGTAGATTGTTTTTATTCCCCTCATCAATTTAATACTTTTTAAATAAGGCTATAATGTAACAAAAAGGGGTCTGAATACTTTCCAAAGGCACAGCTCCTCTTCTGTCCTAACTTGTTTCCCCAGAAGACTAAATAAAGTAGTGCTAACCGGAATAATGTCTTAGAACGAATGCATTAGTAATCTAGTTAACATCGGTAAAGTTGTCTGATCTGTTTAGGGATCGGGAGAAAAATGCACAATAACTCCAAAATAACAGAAGTTTTGTTCCCGTACGAAGTGTCCAAATGTCATCAGTTTGACCGGTTTTAAGAAAATGAAAAGATGAAACAATGAAACACGTTTCTGATAAGACTTCAGTTGATCTTGGGTGCATATTTTGTGGTTGAAATACTGTCTGCAGGCATAACAGTGTCAAAGATAACATGTTACACTCACATTCACATTTTCTCAAGAGATGCTGAAAGAATTCATATTTCTCCACATCTGTTCCCGAGACAAAACTGTTGCATTTCCCTGCAAGAAATGTATAATTCCGGAGTTATTATATTACTGTACAGGTCAGAGGGCCTACAGTCAGTGTCCAGAGTCCAGTTACTATTCCATTTTACCCATATAACTTACATTTTAACTATTCTGCTTATTCATGGGTACAGGGATACTCGTGAGCGAGATATCAAAAGGTGCATGTAAACAGCTCATCCCAAATAAGACCTTATTTGAGCTACTGTGCGCATGGAAATGTGGTCACTGTCACCATTCCTGGACTGTTTATAGTATATTATCCACCTGAATCTACCACTGACTGGTAACCAATGATAACTGTCTGATACATTTGAAGTTAAAAGTGACAGCACTTTGCAGGACAAAGGCTCCATCACATTTAGGTCATTAAAGCAGACGCTGTTATTCAGAGGCAACGTACAGCCAGTGCTTTCAACTAAGACGGGTAAAACACGTCAGTCACCGCAAGTATTCAGACACACACGAGATTCAGTTTACTGGTTTAATTCAGAGACAAGTGGAGAAGAGTGAGAGAGACGAAGAGGTAATAAATAGAGGACATGGGAGGTTTTCACTGAACAATAGACTTGAGTGCATAACACATTCCTCAGTCAATTTCATTTAAATACATAAATTACAGACATAATATAGAATCTGAAATAGTTAGAATAAGTAGTTTACATTAGTGTTCATCATTGGAATCAATATTGCATTGGAATATTTGACCCATTTTAAACTGAAGAGCCTGCCAGAAATGTAAGCTAATATCATGGAATCATTTCCCCAAGGCACATTTCATGATATTAATTTGAGACGCTACGGTTAGTTTCTGTACAAATCATAGGTGACAAAGAAGTAGAAAAGCAAAAGTAGAAATACAGTGTTTTCAGGAAAGCATTAAAATAGAAAGTCCATTATCCGGTAAAATAACAGAAACAAACAAGAAATAGGTCGTCCAGAATACTTCAAATCATCATCATCATCATCAGAAAGCCACAAAAATCACCTGAAAACGTTCCAGTATCGGATTGCTAATGTTTCCATGGAAACATGCAGAATGAGCTAGAGGTTATGCTGTTCTGTGTGTTGGCCATAGGTTCCTACAAGGCTCAGAGGAATGGGCAGGGAGATGCTCCAGAGTGGGGTAAGAGGGTGGGAGTGTTGAGGAGCTTGGCAGCAGGGTAATGGAGGCAGTGACAAAATCATCATCTGTCAAAATTGTCTGGGTTGCATCTCAATAGTCTACCGTGGCTACCTTTCCTCGTCTTTCATCTGCATAAACCTGGACAGGTGGAAGGAAATCCCTTTGTAGGCACTAGGGACCTACTGCACATACCAGTGCAGATCAGCAAAGAGAAGAGCAAACCACTATTGAGATGCAGCCACTGTCTCTAGAAATGATTCCCTGAGACTATTCCTCTACATGCAGGGGATGGATCTCAATAGTCTGAACTTACTTCCTTTCCTCATCACGGATGTTAAAGTACTGTACAAGTGACAGAAAATTCCCATGTTGTTTTCACCTGCTTTCAGATCAGTGCAGAAGGGGAGAGGTAGAGAGGAAACACCCTTTGAGAAGCACCCGGAAGGAGACTTAGTCAGTGACGTCAGATGTATCTCCATTGGTGTGATTGTTCCAGCCTCTTTCCAATCCCAGATCAACACAGAGGTCGGAGGTCCATGTCGCAGCCAATAGTCTTCCAGAGTTATTCAGGGACGCTATTTGGCTGTTTTGACTTTGGACCACACCCAGTCTCTTACAACAGTGACAGATCAGTGTTCCACAGTGTTACGTCAGATGGCTTTGTGGTTAACAATTTTGGTCCAGTCACGGTGGAACCCGAACTCAACCATGTTGATGCGATGTCACCTGAGCACTCACAGGTTGGTCTCGTCCCAGGTGGGGTCGTTCATGTTCTTCAGGACTCTCCTCAGGATCTTCTCCAGCTCCTTCCTGGCTTTCTGCTCTTCATCCAGGGTTCTCCTCATCTTCTTGTTGTCCTGTTGGGGGGAGGGGACAAAGACGGCCGCTGGATCTTAGAAAAGGCTCTAAATTGCACATGCCAGGAATGAACAGTGCTCTGGTTCTGGGATGTATATGCTTAGAGTTTTCTTGTCATAGAGAGCCTCTAATTGATTCATTATGATGCTGAACGACTGACATGCTATTTGATGTGACGGTTTGGCGAACTCTCCTGAATGCTCACCTGTTTCAGCTCCTGCACTTCATCCTTCAGCCCGTACACCGTGTCTACTAGAGTCCTAAGGCAGACAGACACGTTAGTTAACCAACCCAACCACAGCTCACCATTATCAATAAACCCCATTAGGGAACATATCAACTTTTGAACGTGTGAAGTGAAGAGTTCTCCCAATCTAACGCACTGGTAGTTCAGGGAGGAATGTAGTGCTTACTTCTCCTCGATGACAGTCTGTCCGTTGCTCGTGGTCTCCTCCACGATGATCTTCTCCTCCTCAGGGAAGAGCATGTGCAGACCTGACTTCTCCCTGGATCCTGATTGGTAAAACAAGACCGTCAGCAGAGCACATTGGTCGATGGACGGGATGACTCATTGACTGATTGGCTGACTGAGGGGAGGGTGACCCTTCCGTAGAGGTTTGACACACTAAGGCTGTAGCTCAATAGTTCAAACTAGCCTCTTCTCCTTGTGTCCTGTCCCCCCTGATCACAGTCCTTTATAGGAGCCCTTTCATTTATCAGCGGCAATGAAGGAAAGAAGACAAGGGGGCCATTTTAGAGTATTAGGATACAGCCCAAACCAGATTCAGATAAGCGGCCTGACAAAGGGGTCCTGTGGGAGGATCAGGACAGGTGTGGGTAGAGGAGGAGAACTTGACCTGGCAAATCAAGTCTCCCTCTCATCTACCATTTATCCTTCATCCATACAGGAGATTCCATTGAGATTCAATATCGCTGTTCTCCAAGGGAGATCTAAGCTATGACAGCAGCATATTAACTCATCATTTTAATGATTGTAACATGACACCAGGTCCTTTGAAGCCGTTAATAGTTCAGAACAGAAGGGAGGCTGAGGAGCAGTTATTCCCTTTGTCCACCGAGGTCTTTTGAGGGGGAGAAGGGTGTGTGTGTGTATACTACTGTTCAAAAGTTTGGGGTCACTTAGAAATGTCCTTGTTTTTGAAAGAAAAGCAACTTTTTGCCAATTAAAATAACATCAAATTGATCAGAAATACAGTGTAGACATTGTTAATGTTGTAAATGACTACTGTAGCAGGAATATCAGGAATATCTACAGAGGCCCATTATCAGCAATCATCACTCCTGTGTTCCAATGGCACGTTGTGTTAGCTAATCCAAGTTTATCATTTTAAAAAGGCTAACTGATCATTAGAAAACCATTTTGCAATTATGTTAGCACAGCTGAAAATTATTTAATCAGTTATTCTGATTAAAGAAGCAATAAAAACTTGTCTTCTTTAGACTAGTTGAGTATCTGGAGCATCAGCATTTGGGTTTGATTACAGGCTCAAATAGCCAGAAACAAATTACTTTCTTCGTCAGTCTATTCTTGTTCTGAGAAATGAAGGCTATTCCATATGAGAAATTGCCAAGAAACTGAAGATCTCGTACAGCGCTGTGTACTACTCCCTTCACAGAACAGTGCAAACTGGCTCTAACCAGTAGTGCATGCATGAATACATAGTGGCTTGCGAAAGTATTTTGTTGCCTTACAACCTGGAATTAAACTGATTTTTGTTTCCCAGTCCCTGCCGATGAAAAACATCCCCACAGCATGATGCTGCCGCCACCATGCTTCACTGTGGTGATGGTGTTCAAGGTGTTGAGAGGTGCTGGGTTTGTGCCAGACATAGCGTATTCCTTGATAGCCAAAAAGCTCAATTTTAGTGTCATCTGACCAGAGTACCTTCTTCCATATGTTTGGGGAGTCTCCCACATGCCTTTTGGTGTACATATTTTTCTTTAAGCAATGGCTTTTTTCTGGACACTCTTCCGTAAAGCCCAACTCTGTGGCGTGTACGGCTTAAAGTGGTCCTATGGACAGATACTCCAATATCCAATGTGGAGCTTTGCAGCTCCTTCAGGGTTATCTTTGGTCTCTTTGTTGCCTCTCTGATTAATGCCCTCCTTGCCTGGTCTGTGAGTTTTGGTGGGCAGCCCCCTCTTGGCAGGTTGGTTGTGGTGCCATATTCTTTCCATTTTTTAATAATGGATTTAATGGTGCTCTGTGGGATGTTCAAAACCCATCCCTGATCTGTACTTCTCCACAACTTTGTCCCTGACCTGTTTGGAGAGCTCCTTGGTCTTCATAGTTCCACTTGTTTGGTGGTGCCCCTTGCTTAGTGGTGTTGCAGACTCTGGGACCTTTCAGAACAGGTGTATATATACGGAGATCATGTGACAGATCATGTGACCCTTAGATTGAAAGTAAATTGGTGGCACCAGATCTTATTTAGGGGCTTCATAGAAAAAAGGGGGTGTATACATATGCACACCAATTCGTTTTTTATTTTTTTCATTTCACTTCACTAATTTGGACTATTTTGTGTATGTCCATTACACAAAATACAAATACAAATCCATTTAAATTACAGGTTGTAATGAAACAAAATAGGAAAAACGCCAAGGGGGGTGAATACTTTTGCAAGGCACTGTGCATACATACATAAGGGAGAGAGGTCATGTTAGGTTCTTCACCATCTTCAGTTTCTGGCATGACAGACAGTTCACAGAAACACCAGACACAGCTACTGTAAACCACACACAACCAACCATGACTAAGGGAGGGGGAGAAACTACAAACGGTGGCTGAAGGGCCGCATTCAGCAGGACACAACGTTGGCCGACATTCAGATAGAAATGTATTATGTTAATTCCTTATTCTACATGTTTGTTTATGTCAGCTCTATTCACTGCATCTCTATCTGCAACATTTGCGTACTGAATGTGGCCCAGCCAGAAATGGGATTCCAAAACTACGATGAAAGAAAATCATATTTCTCTTTCAAAATAAAATAGTTTATTAAAAAAGGTGTGAGGGAGCGGGATATATGGGAGGAGCAACTGTAGCTCTTACGAGAAACGGAGGAGGTCCTGTAACTACTGGCGGTCCAAATACTGTCATAATCCGAGTCCTCTGATAGGTCAGACCAGGGCTCGGTCCCTCTGGACAGGCTGCTACGGCAACCTATAGTGTCCACACTGGACCGGTCAACTGGCTCGGCCAGCACGTGGTTATGCATCAAATCAGTACCCTGCCATGCTGGGGGAGTGGATCAAACCATACGGAACGAGGGGGAGTGAATCAAACCATAATAAAGCAGTGTGGGGGGGGGCAAATAATTGTTGAGGTAGGTTGTGGAGGGATCCATAATAATAGGATAAATTATATACAGGTATATTTAAAACAAGGAGGGATGGTGGGGTTATGAATGAGGACAAAAATAATATATTTTTTTTTAAAGGGAGAGGACACAAAATAGACAAACCAAAAGGAGGAGGAACAGAGCGGAGAATAACAGAATGCAAAGGGGATGAGGGGAGAGAAACAGGAGAGAACATAGTTAGAGAGGAGACAACACTGAACTATGAGTAGCAATAGACTAAAAGGACAGTTGAATCTAAACAGCTGTACTCTAAAGAGCATCCAGAACCTGTGAAGTCTTAGAACTAATCTGGACATGGTTCATGTTAGTACAGAAATAAAAGACAGGCTTCGGAGGAGAAGTCAAATGACACCAAAGACTAGTTGGTATTGGTTGAAGTATTGGGTCTCTGACAGGTTGTGTGTTTGCGGCGTAGTCTTACTTGAGTTGAGTGTCTGTCGTGTTTTGGCGCTGGTGCAGTAGGCCTCGATCACTTTCAGGATTTGGGCATCCTCCTCCAGAGCTGCAGTACTCTTCCTGGTAGCAAAGTCCTCATCTGAAGCTTTCCTCTCAGGCTTACGCTTAGGCAGCAGCTTCTTCATACTCTTAGGACTTTTACTCATATCCTAGAGAGGCAGATACAAAGAGGAAGAGAGATGCTCTCTTAGAACCCTAGAGGTGGGCTATTTTATTGATAAAGGCATCATCTCTAGAAACTGTGCTGACTATTACTGTTTGGAACCTATTCCCTCTTACACGAAAGGCCCAGGACCATACCTCTTTATAGCAGAGTGCTGCCGAGGGCTTGAGTGGGGGCGCGGGGCGGAGGCAGCTGAGGCTCCAGGGTTTGGGGGTGCTGGGGGGCTCCAGGGGACCCCACATGGGGGGGGTTTGAGGGGCCCCGTGGGAGGAGGGGTGAGGTAGGGTGTGGTAGGCAGGGCCCCCAGATACACCCCTACTCTCTGAGTGCCTGGTGGGGGTCAGGGGATGGGACGGGAGCTGGGGGAGAGAGAACAGAGGGGAGAAGTTTAAGTCTGGTACAAAAAAGAGAGAGTATATCATATATACAGTAGCATCTCTTGGAATGAATGGTGCTTGCTGAGTTCATAACCAAGTGGGAAGGTGGTAATAACTACTAACTAGTGGGAAGGAGGTCAACCGATGAAATCGTAATGGCAGATTAATTAGGGCCAATTTCAAAAATCGGTTATCGGCCTTTTTGGACGCCGTGGCAGGGTGACCACCTGTTACACAAGTGCAGCGGCAAAAGGAGCCAAGGTAAGTTGTTAGCTAGCATTAAACTTAACTCACAAAAAAACAATCTTCACATAATCACTAGTTAACCTAGTAATATCATCAACCATGTGTAGTTAACTAGCTTGTCCTCCGTTGCATATAATCAATGCGGTGCCTGTTAATTTATCGAATCACAGCCTACTTCAACTTCGCCAAACAGGTGATGATTTAACAAAAGCGCATTTGCGAAAAAAGCACATTCGTTGCACAAATGTACCGAACCATAAACATCAATGCCTTTCTTAAAATCAATACACAGAAGTATATCTTTTTTAAAAACCTGCATATTTAGTTAAAATAAATGCATGTTAGCAGGCAATATTAACTAGGGAAATTGTGTCACTTCATTTGCGTTCAGTGCAAGCAGAGTCAGGGTCGTAGGGAACTGTGTTTCTTCCTAACAAAGACCGTAATTAATTTGCCAGAATTTTACATAATTATAACATAACATTGAGGTTTGTGCAATGTAACAGCAATATTTAGACTTAGGGATGCCACCCATTCGATAAAATAAGGAATGGTTGCGTATTTCACTGCAAGATTAAACGTTTTGTTTTCGAAATGATAGTTTCCGGATTTGACCATTATTAATGTCTAAGGCTCGTATTTCTGTGTGTTTATTATAATTAAGTATATGATTTCATAGAGCGGTCTGAGTGGTGGTAGGCAGCAGCAGGCTCGTAAGCATTCATTCAAACAGCACTTTCGTGTGTTTTGCCAGCAGCTCTTCACAATGTTTGAAGCACAGCCCTGTTCATGACTTCAAGCCTATCAACTCCCAAGATTAAGCTGGCAATACTAAAATACCTATTAGAACATCCAATAGTCAGAGGTATATGAAATACAAATGGTAGAGAGAGAAATAGTCGACGCGCCATAATTACTATAACTACAACCTAAAACTTCTTAACTGGGAATATTAAAGAACTGGGAATATTAAACCACCAGCTTTCATATGTTCTTATGTTCTGAGCAAGGAACTTTAAAAAAAAGTTAGCTTTTTTACATGGCACATATTGCACTTTTACTTTCTTCTCCAACACTTTGTTTTTGCAATATTTAAACCAAATTTAACAGGTTTCATTATTTATTTGAGACTAAATATATTTTGTATTATATTAAGTTACAACAATACTGAACACGTATTGTAATTGAGAGATATATATATATATAAAAAATAAAAAATTGGCATCGGCTTTTTTGGTATTCCAATAATCGGTATCAGCGTTGAAAAACCATAATCGGTCAACCTCTAGTAATAACCAGTTGTAAATACGAGTTGGATGCATTCAAGTGCTTTGAACTCGTTGAGAATCGCTGCCTGGCTAACGGGCAAATAATCTGCTTCAACCATAAATTAAAAGAACAGCTAGCTAGCTTGTAAACAGATGATAGTGTTCAAAAACTATATTAATAGATTGCTTTTTATAAATTATGTTTTATTGTTGCATTTAACTGCCGAAAATGCTGTTATAGAGGTATTTCCTCAGTATGTGACAACGAAGTTCAACATGTGGGAGAAGTCTGATGGTAGACGAGTTTCCCACTAGTAATACCAGTTGGAGGGGCATTCAAATGGATCTTTCCCAGTGGTATGGTCATATTTACGAATTTACAAGATGTTATGAACGCAGCATTAGCTTTCCCATTCATTTGGGATTTAAACCTGCAAATATCCTAATCCATGTACCTGGATCGACACAAGAAAAATGTCAGACAAACGTCGATACCCTTCCCTTTAACTGACAGTCAGACTGGAGAGGTTGGGGGTGTTACCGTGTGGCAGGGGACAGACTGGGGCTTGGCGGTTGGTGTGGTCATGATCACGGAGGGGGTGTTTCTGATCTGAGTGTGTCTTGACAGATGCTCCACCCACTCCTGCAAATCCTGCTGGTTGTTACACACCACCTGCATCCGCTCACACATACTGCCTGTAACACACACACAAAGTCTTGTTTAACTAACCTTGTGGGGACACAATTTATTCCCATTCAAAATTGCATTTTGCCTAACATCAACCTTAACCTCCAAGCATTTTTCCTTCGGGTCCCCACAAGTATAGTTAAACATGTCCATACACGCACACACGTGATTACCCTTATTTTGAGCTTAAACTCCACTAGTAAAAAAAATTATAATAATTAACATACCTGATATTTCAAAAGCGTTTTTGACCATCTCACAATCTTCTATCCTTGAGATAAGCATTCCTGTCAATGGCAGCTTACCCTTTAAAGCAAATCAACGACAGAGTTACACAAACCTTTAGTGTTTACACACTTAAGGGCACTATAAAATCCATTAGATTTTTGCCTGATTCCATTTCTTCAGTTTTTCCCACTTTGTTGAAAAAAAAATCTAAGAAATTTAGATTTTTGGGTGTAATTACCCTTTAACTGCTCACTAGCCAGAGACAGTTGTTTGGTTAGGATGTTATTGTAGCACTCACGTGATTGCAAAGTTTGCAAAACAAATGGCCACTGGATTGATGCAAATAGTCATGATATCGTTCTGCCAGTATGCTACTTTGTAGTTAAAAGGTACAATAGGCAAAAATCCCTCCACTATTTCTTCTGGTTGCTAAAATTCCAATAGTTCGCTTAATTTCAGTTTGTGTGACAAAACAAGCAATGTGTAGAGAATCATTGTACCACCTAAACCGCTGTGAAATATATTTTACATAACCAACAATATTGTATTTTCAGCTGTTTGAAGCTGGTGCACAAAACTGAAAGTAAAAGAAAAAACAAAACTTAACTGGAAGAATAGAAATAGCACACACAGAACAGACACACCGCTTCTTAGACAACCTCAAATCAAAATCAAATTTTATTTGTCACATACACATGGTTAGCAGATGTTAATGCGAGTGTAGCGAAATGTTTGTGCTTCTAGTTCCGACAATGCAGTAATAACCAACAAGTAATCTAGCTAACAATTCCAAAACTACTACCTTATAGACACAAGTGTAAGGGGATAAAGAATATGTACATAAAGATATATGAATGAGTGATGGTGCAGAGCGGCATAGGCAAGATACAGTAGATGGTATTGAGTGCAGTATTTACATATGAGATGAGTATGTAAACAAAGTGGCATAGTTAAAGTGGCTAGTGATACAGGTATTACATAAAGATGCAGTAGATGATATAGAGTATAGTATATACATATACATATGAGATGAATCATGTAGGGTATGTAGACATTATATTAGGTAGCATTGTTTAAAGTGGCTAGTGATATATTTTACATCATTTCCCATCAATTCCCATTATTAAAGTGGCTGGAGTTGAGTCAGTGTGTTGGCAGCAGCCACTCAATGTTAGTGGTGGCTGTTTAACAGTCTGATGGCCTTGAGATAAAAGCTGTTTTTCAGTCTCTCGGTCCCAGCTTTGATGCACCTGTACTGACCTCGCCTTCTGGATGATAGCGGGGTGAACAGGCAGTGGCTCGGGTGGTTGTTGTCCTTGATGATCTTTATGGCCTTCCTGTGACATCGGGTGGTGTAGGTGTCCTGGAGGGCAGGTAGTTTGCCCCCGGTGATGCGTTGTGCAGACCTCACTACCCTCTGGAGAGCCTTACGGTTGTGGGCGGAGCAGTTGCCGTACCAGGCGGTGATACAGCCCGACAGGATGCTCTCGATTGTGCATCTGTAGAAGTTTGTGAGTGCTTTTGGTGACAAGCCAAATTTCTTCAGCCTCCTGAGGTTGAAGAGGCGCTGCTGCACCTTCTTCACGATGCTGTCTGTGTGGGTGGACCAATTCAGTTTGTCTGTGATGTGTACGCCGAGGAACTTAAAACTTACTACCCTCTCCACTACTGTTCCATCGATGTGGATAGGGGGGTGTTCCCTCTGCTGTTTCCTGAAGTCCACAATCATCTCCTTAGTTTTGTTGACGTTGAGTGTGAGGTTATTTTCCTGACACCACACTCCGAGGGCCCTCACCTCCTCCCTATAGGCTGTCTCGTCGTTGTTGGTAATCAAGCCTACCACTATTGTGTCGTCCGCAAACTTGATGATTGAGTTGGAGGCGTGCGTGGCCACGCAGTCGTGGGTGAACAGGGAGTACAGGAGAGGGCTCAGAACGCACCATTGTGGGGCCCCAGTGTTGAGGATCAGCGGGGTGGAAATGTTGTTGCCTACCCTCACCACCTGGGGGCGGCCCGTCAGGAAGTCCAGTACCCAGTTGCACAGGGCGGGGTCGAGACCCAGGGTCGGGTGGGGTGGGGGTGATATGGTCCTTGACTAGTCTCTCAAAGCACTTCATGATGACGGAAGTGAGTGCTACGGGGCGGTAGTCGTTTAGCTCAGTTACCTGAGCTTTCTTGGGAACAGGAACAATGGTGGCACTCTTGAATCATGTGGGAACAGCAGACTGGGATAAGGATTGATTGAACATGTCCGTAAACACACCAGCCAGCTGGTCTGCGCATGCTCTGAGGGCGCGGCTGGGGATGCCGTCTGGGCCTGCAGCCTTGCGAGGGTTAACACGTTTAAATGTTTTACTCACGTCGGCTGCAGTGAAGGAGAGTCTGCGGCACTGTATTGTCCTCAAAGCGGGCAAAAAAGTTATTTAGTCTGCCTGGGAGCAAGACATCCTGGTCCGTGACGGGGCTGGTTTTCTTTTTGTAATCCGTGATTGACTGTAGACCCTGCCACATACCTCTTGTGTTTTAGCCGTTGAATTGAGATTCTACTTTGTCTCTATACTGACGCTTAGCTTGTTTGATTGCCTTACGGAGGGAATAGCTACACTGTTTGTATTCGGTCATGTTTCCGGTCACCTTGCCCTGATTAAAAGCAATGGTTCGGGCTTTCAGTATCACGCGAATACTGCCATCAATCCACAGTTTCTGGTTTGGGAATGTTTTAATCGTTGCTATGGGAACGACATCTTCAACGCACGTTCTAATGAACTCGCTCACCGAATCAGCGTATTCGCCAATGTTGTTGTCTGACGCAATACGAAACATATCCCAGTCCACGTGATGGAAGCAGTCTTGGAGTGTGGAATCAGATTGGCCGGACCAGCGTTGAACAGACCTCAGCGCGGGAGCTTCTTGTTTTAGTTTCTGTCTGTAGGCAGGGATCAATGAGATGGACAGATCTATAACTCACATTTCTATGTGAATTTGGTTGGGTCACGCAAAAAGTCACATATTGCAGCTTTAACATTTAATTGAGAAGGTTTTTGGGAAAGCTTTACCATCTATACCAGAAGACAGTTGGCAACACATTAGCATAATCGCTAACGACTACAAGAAGTGGTAGACAAACACAGACAGGCATTCCTGTGCCGTTGTCTCTTCAGAAAGTTGAAGGAAAATATGAGTCACTGATGCATTTTATTTATGTCATGATAATTTTGGGCGAATTAATTACTTTTCTAATAAGTTCAAACCATTTAGTAAATTTCTACTAAGTTCAATACATTTTTTAATATTGTTGAATTACGTTTTAATGTCGAGATTCCAGGATTCCGTCATGTTCTCCACAAAGCGGATTCTATAGGGCCCTAAATACTAACAAAGGACAGAGCGAGATCCTGACCTGGTAGATGAATCCACTCATTCTGGAGCTGGCAGACAGCAGTAGGAGAACATTTGGGAACAGCAGGAGGTAGCGTTCACTCTTCTCCTAAAGAAGACAAACACACACTGTTAAGACGTTCCTGGGTGTAGATTTTAGATGCGCGTCTTACCTCTGATCCGTGTGTGTGGCAAAGTGTGTGTGACATGTACAGGACAGGGCCCAGGGTTCTGATGTCATCTCCCTCCCAGCGTCTGATCGTCTCAGTTAGAATCTGCAGCTCCAGCTCCTTACGTTTCCTCACCTCCTGACACTGAGCCTGAAGCCATGGAGACACAAACACACACAAATAGAAAAGGAAGCTGTTTTAAAGTATGGAATCCCAGTCAATGTGAGAGACAGCGAGACAGACAAATGTATGCATGTGCACAAACACACACACACACACACACGAAAGATCCAGGCTGCATAGAAGCCCAAGTCAGGGCACCAAGCCACAGAACAGCAGAGCCAAACCGTTGAGCCCAGAGGCAGGCTAAAGCTTTTCCCCCAGCCCAGGATTAGCAACAGTAAACACAACAAGACAGAGACTATTTCATATTTAATTTATGTCAATTTAACCCTGAATAATACTGGATTCCATATACACTAGTGCTCAAAAGTTTGGTGTCACTTAGAAATGTCCTTGTTTTTGAAAGAAAAGCACATTTTTTTGTCCAAGAAAAAAACAAAATTGATCATAAATAGTGTAGACATTGTTAATGTTGTAAATGACTATTGTAGCTGGAAACAGCTGATTTTAGGCGTACAGAGGCCCATTATCAGCAACCATCACTCCTGTGTTCCAATGGCACGTTGTGTTAGCTAATCCAAGTTGATCATTTTAAAAAGGCTAATTGATCATTAGAAAACCCTTTTGCAATTATGTTAGCACAGCTGAGAACTGTTTTGATTAAAGAAGCAATAAAACTGGCCTTCTTTAGACTAGTCGAGTATCTGAAGCATCAGCATTTGTGGGTTCGATTACAGGCTCAAAATGGGCAGAAACAAATAACTTTCTTCTGAAACTTCTGAAACGTCTATTCTGGCAGCTTCATTAAATACTACCCACAAAACACTAGTCTCTGCGTCAACAGTGAAGAAGCGACTACAGGATGTTGGTCTTCTAGGCAGAGTTCCAAAGAAAAATCCATATCTCAGACTAGCTAATAAAAACAAAAGATTAAGATGGGCAAAATGTATGTATCGATAAAAAAATAAAATAATAAGATTCCAGCTACAATAGTCATTTACAAAATTAACAATTTCGACACTGCATTTCTGATCAATTTGATGTCATTTTAAAATGGAAAAAAATAAGTGACCCCAAACTTTTGAACGGTAGTGTACATCATCAACAAGAGACATGCAAATGTAACCCTTCAACACTGCATAAGTCATTAAAGCGAGACCGGGACGGTAAATGTCCGACTTACAGAGAGGCCTTTGAAGGAGGTCAAACACTTCTGGATGTCTGGTCGATCGGCATGATGCTCCTGATGAAGAAGATGGGGATGTTTGATTCATCAGAAGATCACAGGTCTAACAGTCAATATAGTCTACACCTAAACAACAAAAAGCAACCATTCACAGGCAAATGACCTTTATCTATAGTACATAGACAAAAGACACAGATCGATGGGACTAAAAACAAACAAAAAGATAACTAACGTAAAATACACTGTTCGTGAAATGTTTGTAGTATGTATAAGTTGGAAGTAGACGCCTAAGTGTTGTTGTTCATTAGTTTACTCCAATTGGGGGAGGGGTGGTAGGGTTAGTGGAAAATAATATAGGAATATGTAAAAATATATACACTGCTCAAAAAAATAAAGGGAACACTTAAACAACACAATGTAACTCCAAGTCAATCACACTTCTGTGAAATCAAACTGTCCACTTAGGAAGCAACACTGATTGACAATAAATTTCACATGCTGTTGTGCAAATGGAATAGACAACAGGTGGAACAATTAGCAAGACACCCCCAATAAAGGAGTGGTTCTGCAGGTGGTGACCACAGACCACTTCTCAGTTCCTATGCTTCCTGGCTGATGTTTTGGTCACTTTTGAATGCTGGCGGTGCTTTCACTCTAGTGGTAGCATGAGACGGAGTCTACAACCCACACAAGTGGCTCAGGTAGTGCAGCTCATCCAGGATGGCACATCAATGCGAGCTGTGGCAAGAAGGTTTGCTGTGTCTGTCAGCGTAGTGTCCAGAGCATGGAGGCGCTACCAGGAGACAGGCCAGTACATCAGGATACGTGGAGGAGGCCGTAGGAGGGCAACAACCCAGCAGCAGGACTGCTACCTCCGCCTTTGTGCAAGGAGGAGCAGGAGGAGCACTGCCAGAGCCCTGTAAAATGACCTCCAGCAGGCCACAAATCTGCTCAAACGGTCAGAAATAGACTCCATGAGGGTTGTATGGGGGTTGTGCTTACAGCCCAACACCGTGCAGGACGTTTTTCATTTGCCAGAGAAGACCAAGATTGGCAAATTCGCCACTGGCACCCTGTGCTCTTCACAGATGAAAGCAGGTTCACACTGAGCACGTGACAGACATGACAGAGTCTGGAGACGCCGTGGAGAACGTTCTGCTGCCTGCAAAATCCTCCAGCATGACCGGTTTGGCGGTGGGTCAGTCATGGTGTGGGGTGGCATTTCTTTGGGGGGCTGCACAGCCCTCCATGTGTTCGCCAGAGGTAGCCTGACTGCCATTAGGTGCCGAGATGAGATCCTCAGACCCCTTGTGAGACCATATGCTGGTGCAGTTAGCCCTGGGTTCCTCCTAATGCAAGACAATGCTAGACCTTATGTGGCTGGAGTGTGTCAGCAGTTCCTGCAAGAGGAAGGCATTGATGCTATGGACTGGCCCGCCCGTTCCCCAGATCTGAATCCAATTGAGCACATCTGGGACATCATGTCTCGCTCCACCCACCAACGCCACGTTGCACCACAGACTGTCCAGGAGTTGGCGGATGCTTTAGTCCAGGTCTGGGAGGAGATCCCTCAGGAGACCATCTGCCACCTCATCAGGAGCATGCCCAGGCGTTGTAGGGAGGTCATACAGGCACGTGGAGGCCACACACACTACTGAGCCTCATTTTGACTTGTTTTAAGGACATTACATCAAAGTTGGATCAGCCTGTAGTGTGGTTTTCCACTTTAATTTTGAGTCCGCCTCCAAATCCAGATCTCCATGGGTTGATAAATTTGATTTCCATTGATAGTTTGTGTGATTTTGTTGTCAGCACATTCAACTATGTAAAGAAAGAAGTATTTAATAATAATATTTCATTCATTCAGATCTAGGATGTGTTATTTTAGTGTTCCCTTCATTTTTTTGAGCAGTATATATACACACACAGTACCAGTCAAAAGTTTGGACACCAACTTATTTCAGGAATTCTTTATTTTGACTATTTTCGACAATGTAGAATAATAGTGAAGACCTCAAAAGTATGAAATAACACATATGGAATCCTGTAGTAACAACAAAAAAAAAGTGTTACATTTAAATATATTTATATTTGAGATTCTTCAAAGTAGCCGCCTAGTGCCTTGATGACAGCTTTGCGCTCTTGGTATTCTCTCAACCAGCTTCATGAGGTAGTCACCTGGAATGCATTTCAATTAACAGGTGTGCCTTGTTAAAGGTTAATTTGTGGAATTTCTTTCCTTCTTAATGCGTTTGAGCCAATCAGTTGTGTTGTGACAAGGTAGGGGTGGTATACAGAAGATAGCCCTATTTGGTAAAAGACCAAGTCCATATTATGGCAAGAACAGCTTAAATAAGAAAAGAGAAACGACAATCCATCATTACTTGCAGACATGAAGGTCAGTCAATCCGGAACATTTCAAGAACTTTGAAAGTTTCTTCAAGTGCAGTCACAAAAATCATCAAGCGCTATGATGAAACTGGATCTCATGAGGACTGCCACAGGAATGGAAGACCCTGAGTTATGTCTGCTGCAGAGGATAAGTTCATTAGTTACCAGCCTCAGAAATTGCAGCCTAAATAAATGCTCCAGAGTTCAAGTAACAGACACATCAACAGTTACGAGGACACTGCGTTAAATCAGGCCTTCATGGTCAAATTGCTGCAAAGAAACCACTACTAAAGGACACCAATAAAAAGGAGACTTGCTTGGGACAAGAAACACGAGCAATGGACATTAGATCGGTGGAAATCTGTGCTTTGGTCTGATGAGTCCAAATTCTGGTTGCAACTGCCGTGTCTTTGTGAGATGCAGAGTAGGTTGAGCGGATGATCTCTGCACGTGTGGTTCCCACCGTGAAGCATGGAGGTGGTGGTGTGATGGTGCTTTGCTGGTGACACTGTCTGTGATTTATTTAGAATTCAAGGCACACTTAACCAGCATGGCTACCACAGGATTCTGCAGCGATACGCCATCCCATCTGGTCTTTCGCTTAGTGGGACTCTCAATTGTGTTTCAACAATAACCCGAAACACCTCCACGCTGTGTAAGGGCTATTTGACCAAGAAGGAGAGTGATGTAGTGCTGCATCAGATTACCTGGCCTCCACAATCACCTAACCTCAACACAATTGGGACTGTTTGGGATGAGTTGGACCGCTGAGTGAAGGAAAAGCAGCCAACAAACGCTTAGCATATGTGGCAACTTTTTCAAGTCTGTGGGAAAAGCATTCCATGTGACTTTCATGAAGCTGGTTGAGAGAATGCCAACAGTGTGCAAAGCGGTCATTATGGCAAAGGGTGGCTACTTTGAAGAATCTCAAATATATTTTCATTTGTTTAACTTTTTTTTTTTTGTTACTACAGGATTCCATACGGGTTATTTATAGTTTTTATGTCCTTACTATTATTCTACATTGTATAAAATAGTAAAAAATAAAAACCCTGGAATGAGTGTTTCCAAACGTTTGACTTGTACTGTATATTTACAAAACAATATATATGGGAGATTGGAAATGATGCAGACAATTCCATTGACGGAAGCTACAATCTGTCTGTAATATTAAAGCTGCTCTACCCCTTAAAATTAATTAATTGTATTAATTAAATTAATACAAAATAACCAGACGGTCTCCCTCTCACCTCCATGTGTCTCTCCAGTTCCTTCAGCAGTGTAGGGTATTTGTCCAGCCTCATGAAGGGTTTACTGAGACCAGTGGTGAGGGTCAGGATACCTGGACTACTGGCTCCCTTCCCCTCCATAAACTCCCCCAGCTCCTCACTGAAACACACAGCAACATACTAAACTCCCCCAGCTCCTCACTGTAACACACAGCAACATACTAAACTCCCCCAGTCCCTCACTGAAACACACAGCGACATACTAAACTCCCCCAGTTCCTCACTGAAACACACAGCGACATACTAAACTCCCCCAGTGCCTCACTGAAACACACAGCGACATACTAAACTCCCCCAGTTCCTCACTGAAACACACAGTTCCTCACTGAAACACACAGTGACATACTAAACTCCCCCAGTTCCTCACTGAAACACACAGCGACATACTAAACTCCCCCAGTCCCACACTGAAACACACAGCGACATACTAAACTCCCCCAGTCCCTCACTGAAACACACAGCGACATACTAAACTCCCCCAGTCCCTCACTGAAACACACAGCGACATACTAAACTCCCCAGTCCCTCACTGAAACACACAGCTCCTCACTGAAACACACAGCGACATACTAAACTCCCCCAGTTCCTCACTGAAACACACAGCGACATACTAAACTCCCCCAGTCCCACACTGAAACACACAGCGACATACTAAACTCCCCCAGTCCCTCACTGAAACACACAGCGACATACTAAACTCCCCCAGTCCCTCACTGAAACACACAGCGACATACTAAACTCCCCAGTCCCTCACTGAAACACACAGCTCCTCACTGAAACACACAGCGACATACTAAACTCCCCCAGTTCCTCACTGAAACACACAGCGACATACTAAACTCCCCCAGTCCCTCACTGAAACACACAGCGACATACTAAACTCCCCCAGTTCCTCACTGAAACACACAGCGACATACTAAACTCCCCCAGTGCCTCACTGAAACACACAGCGACATACTAAACTCCCCCAGTTCCTCACTGAAACACACAGCTCCTCACTGAAACACACAGTGACATACTAAACTCCCCCAGTTCCTCACTGAAACACACAGCGACATACTAAACTCCCCCAGTCCCACACTGAAACACACAGCGACATACTAAACTCCCCCAGTCCCACACTGAAACACACAGCGACATACTAAACTCCCCCAGTCCCTCACTGAAACACACAGCGACATACTAAACTCCCCCAGTCCCTCACTGACAACACACAGCGACATACTAAACTCCCCCAGTCCCTCACTGAAACACACAGCGACATACTAAACTCCCCCAGTCCCTCACTGAAACACACAGCGACATACTAAACTCCCCCAGTCCCTCACTGAAACACACAGCGACATACTAAACTCCCCCAGTCCCTCACTGAAACACACAGCGACATACTAAACTCCCCCAGTCCCACACTGAAACACACAGCGACATACTAAACTCCCCCAGTCCCTCACTGAAACACACAGCGACATACTAAACTCCCCAGTCCCTCACTGAAACACTCAAAATACTTTGCAGATATTGTAACTGAAAATAGTCCGCTATCATTTTGACTGTCAACCCGGTGACATAAAATCACACGATGGATTTGGTTACACACACACACACTTTTACCTGACGTGCATGCACACTTACCTGTGTTCTGTGAGGACGTTGACAGCCGAGGGGTGGTTGGAGCAGTAGGCCATGTAGAGAGCCTTCATCTCGGGCAGCAGGTTGAGGAAGAAGCCCCCTACTCTCTGCTGGCTCTCTGGAAGCCTACACACACACACACACACAATGTGCTCATCACCACAGCACTACCAGAGTCTACCAGTAGGTGTCAGTGTGACCTGTATAAACAGCATGTTGATGTACTATTATATATATGAGGAATAGTGCTCCCTCCCACACAGCGGGTTTTAAGGTGTGGCTTTAGATCCTATTGGCAGACAGGATGTGGTCTATTTCAGAGTTGATTCATATTTTAAGTTTGCATGAAGATTGCGGGCACCCATTTGGTACATCCATGTATTGATGAGATACATTTGGTCAATGCTGGACTGATCATATTGTGTGTGTGTGTGTGTGTGTTCGGGGACACACCTGGTACATTCCTCGTAGGACTGAACCAACATCAGCTGGAAGGTAGAGATGTCCTCCAGATTCCCCAGGATGTGACTGACGTCTGCACTGCTCAACCTGGAGACAGAGGGAGACGGTGTGGGGAAAGCTGGAGCGATATGGTTGGGGTACAGTAAGGTTCATAGTACGCTCAAATCAGACCCTCACACACACACACAAACACCCCTGACAAATACACACACAGCCATGTGAACACAAACACACTCACTTGTCTGTGGGTTGCAGTGAGTGCAGGTATGAGGTCAGTAGGCTTTGGAGCTCCTTGGAATAGTCGGTCTCGGTCTCTAGAATGTTCTGGAGCACCTGGATGGAGAGAGACAGAACAGGGGGGTTAGGAGAGGATGATGACAGATAGACAGACAGGCAGGCGGACAGACAGACACTGAACTCAGACACCCCCACCGAGGAGACCCACCCTCTCTCCTCCTAACCTCCCCCTCGTTGACAGAATGGGGCCAGGGAGACCATCCATTCTGCTTCCTGAAGCCTGTCCTCATGTTTCATATGAGGAACCCATTAGACAGAGAAACCAGAGGACAGAAATAAACTGCTTTCCTTTTCTCATCAAATACTGACCTCCTCAGTCCATGTCATTACTGGCTAGGTTCAGAGCAGGCTTTATGAAGGATGCAGAGATGGATGGATAAAGGGGGAGGGTTTAAGTTGGCTTTAACCCATCTAACATCCACTAATGGCGGACAGCCAGGTAGCTTTTAACTCCCGATGTTGTGGGGCTCATATTTCAACTCTCAAACTCATTTGGATCTTGTAACACAGGATAACTTAACACTGTGATGAGGTTACCTTCAAGTCTTCATAAAGACTAGTACTGAACTATTCACTTATTTCCCCATATCATAATGTATGGATTTCTATCAGATGGCTCCATGTGGATCTTCACGCATTCTTGTCCACTGGGACAACAGATACTCTCCTCTCCTCAAATATCCTCTCCTCTCCTCAAATATCCTCTCCTCTCCTCAAATATCCTCTCCTCTCATATCCTCTCCTCTCATATCCTCTCCTCTCCTCAAATATCCTCTCCTCTCCTCAAATATCCTCTCCTCTCCTCAAATATCCTCTCCTCTCCTCAAATATCCTCTCCTCTCCTCAAATATCCTCTCCTCTCCTCTCCTCAAATATCCTCTCCTGTCCTCAAATATCCTCTCCTCTCCTCAAATATCCTCTCCTCTCCTCAAATATCCTCTCCTCTCCTCAAATATCCTCTCCTCTCCTCAAATATCCTCTCCTCTCCTCAAATATCCTCTCCTCTCCTCAAATATCCTCTCCTCAGATATCCTCTCCTGAAAGTTTCTTGTCCTGAATAGTTGATATCTCCCGGCTTCAGCTTCTCTTCTCTCAGCAACAGAATAAAACAGAGGGCCTCCCAGGATGCTTTGCAATGTGCTCCCATCACCATCACGGCAGCAGGACACACAGTCCCTGTGAACTATCTCTGACCCAGACACCAAAACACACACCATAGTGACAGTGTGCTACCACTAGATAGAAACGGAGCAGCCAGTCACAAGGCCTTGAGGCACAGCTGGCCCAGCAGCCAGTCAGACGGAAGAAACAACCTACATTACAGCACACGAACACACGGCAGGCAAAAGCCTCAATTCTAAAACCCTCGTGGTATTTCAGATCTCAGTGCAGTAGGTCGTGTAGGTTCTCACCAGGTTATAGTAGGTCTTGCTGACAGCTGGTGTGTCAAAGCCTTTCACAGGGTTTTTGAGGGTGCCAGACTTAGGAGACACTGGTTTGTCTGTGTGGTAGAGAGAGAGGATAAGAAAGTGTAGAGTAGAAGTAGGACAGAAACATGAAGTTGTTCATTTTATAATAGAGTTTACAGCAATGTTATCCGGCAGGGAAAGATGCTGGCTTCATTTAGCTACAGACCAGACCAGAGGCTTTCTATGCACTACAGAGAAATGGGGACACATTCATGTTGCTGTGTTTTAGTAGCTAACCCTTGGGGCAGAGATAGCATAAAGACTGGAGAGAGAACAGCATGACACACAGCAAAGGAACAAAAATTGTGGCTCGCTCTCTGCAGCCAGAGACAGAGGGCATGTTCATGTGTGACTGATTGGATACAGAAAGGGAGTGGGTTACCACTGTGAGCTTATAGAGAAATGGCAATTAGCTTGATACATAGTTCATTATGTGTAGGTAGGTAGTAGGCCAACAGAGGGAAGCACTGGGAGCTGTTTGGTGTGTTTGGGGAAGTCCCACCCACAGGCTAAGATAAGGAATGTCCTGTCTTTGTTTAACCACGCAGTTTCCTTCCTCTCCGTTATAATGCACAATAGCTACATTAATATGCAATCACTGTGCACAACAGCTGTGCACAAAGAGTTTATACATCTACTATACATTTCTGTATATGATCTGATAGAACACTTAGTGTTGCAGATAGAAATATAGTGTATAGAACAAACTCAGAGCTCTACTCTGCATTACATTTCTATCTGTAATGCTTTGCACATTGCAGTCCATTGAATAAACTGGAGTAGAGCCATGTCTTGGTGAGCTTAGTATTGGCAACACGTTCCTTCACTCTGTAATTCCTCTTTTAAAAGACGCACTATGCAGAAATTGCTCCGCTATTTCCTGGTTTCTCAAATTCTAGTAGTTCTCCTCATTTCAGTTTATGCGACAAAACAAGCACGTATAGTGTAGAGAATCAATATTGTATTTTCGGCTCTTTGAAGCTGGTGTACAAAAACTAAAGTAGAAGACGCAAAAACTAAACTTAAGAACAAGAAGCATAGAAATAGCGCACATAGAACATATCTACCACTTCAGTGCGAATGACTGATCTATGGACACCCAAAAAGTTACATATTGCCGTTTTAAATGATTCTCTTCATGATCATTCTCTTTGGCCAGCAGCATACCACCCTATATTGCAGTGAATGCGTAGGTGTTCTCAGTCAGCTTACCTGGTAAAATAAATCAAACATGTTATTACAGCTCTAGCAGCCGGGGGAAATGCTGACTGCATGAAATGGGTATTAGATGTATCGCCATTAAAAACAGCAGAGGATATTCCCTAGAGACCCACATTAAATATGGTGCGTAAATAACACCAGCTATCAACAGCCTGGTTTAGCTGCGTGATTCAGAGGTACAGTCAGCTATAGGGGGGACCACTATCAGATAGCATCAATACAAGAGATATTTCTCTGAGAGTTATACAGTTGTAATAGAGCTGCTATAGATGATTATAAAGTTGTTATAGAGATGCATAAGCCTAACATTTAAACTCGCCAATACAAACTATGATCCCTACTTAATATTCAATCCAAGCCGCCCAATCACTGACACCCACCGCTGCCTTTGACCTCTTTGACATAGTTGCTAGGGAACCAGCCCTTGTTGCCGTTGAGCGAGCCCTCCCACCAGCCGCCGTCTTCCTGGCGCGACACACTGATCATGTCACCCTTGTTGAAGGACAGCTCGTCTTCATTGGTCTGCTGGAAGGTGAACTTGGCCCTCACCAGTACCCGCTGCCCACCGCTCTCCGACATGTCCTAGTGGGGAGGAAAGAGGGAGCGACGGAGGAGGGGAAAGAACAGAGGAGCAGGAGAGAAGGGGAGAAATTAAGAGGGAGAGAAAAAAAAGAAGAGATTGAGAAAGTAAGGATGGAGCAAAAACAAATGGAGACCGAAAACAACCCCAAGCTGCAGGTGAGAACCACCTCAAATGGTTCCGTCTAGTTCTGTTGGTTGCTGCGGTTCTGTTGGGTTCTATGTGGTTGTGTGACTCACCAGGCTGCGGTACTGGTTGTGGAGGAGCTTGGAGGAGCGCCCGCGGGGAGACTGAGTGTTCAGAGAGTCAAACGACTTGATCCGTAACGAGGACGAGTGACGCGCACACACGGAGTCACTGCCCACTCCTATGTCTGTGGAGGAGAGAGAGAGGGATGAGGACACACACAGAGTCACTGCCCACTCCTATGTCTGTGGAGGAGAGAGAGAGGGATGAGGACACACAGAGTCACTGCCCACTCCTATGTCTGTGGAGGAGAGAGAGAGGGATGAGGACACACAGAGTCACTGCCCACTCCTATGTCTGTGGAGGAGAGAGAGAGGGATGAGGACACACAGAGTCACTGCCCACTCCTATGTCTGTGGAGGAGAGAGAGAGGGATGAGGACACACACAGAGTCACTGCCCACTCCTATGTCTGTGGAGGAGAGAGAGAGGGATGAGGACACACACAGAGTCACTGCCCACTCCTATGTCTGTGGAGGAGAGAGAGGGATGAGGACACACACATTAGCCTCGGCGGGGCCGTCAACAACCAGATGATCCGGTTATCAGGGGAAATGGAAGAGAGCCTGTGACGTGACTTACGCTTTCGGACGTTAACAAGGCGTCACTCCATCTTAACTCCTCCCCCACATTTACTGGATTGGTTGAAGAGAGCAGAAGAGAACCCCCCGCCCCTGACAGAATGTGGGGGGTCTAGTTTCAGGAGTTTATTTTAGGCCTGCTACTTTAGGTTCAACACACATTAATGTGAGTGAAGAACACAACATGCTGCAACGTGCACCCATCATTCTACACAGACACACACAGGCCTAATAACACACACAACGCCCACTCTGATAGAGACTAGAGGTTACATCTGGGACTTCACAGGTATGGATTTGCATAGAAAACAGGAAACCTTTCATGAATCACCCCAGACACACTTCTGTCTTTAGTCCACTTACCCTCGGTGGCTTTGGCCAGTGCCACCAGAGAGTTGAGCACCTTGGTGAAGTTCAGTCCCTGGAGAAGGTCATTGACCTCAAATGGCTGAGAAAAGGAGGGAGAGCAGAGATATCCTTTAGCTTATCAATACTTATTTTATTTTAAACATCTATATAACTGACTGAAAACAAACAAAACTGTTTCATAACATTGCAACGGCTTAAAGGTCTTGTCATATTTCCTCTGGTTCTGGTGATGAAAACCTGACACCGGAACTTCCAGACATTCCCATAGTACAGTAATTTGTGTAATGTCGGTAAAGATATTTCTCACAGTAAGGAGGCCTAGGTTTGAAGCCTGGAGAATATCAGAGTTAAAACAACTACTGATTGACACAGGCAGCAGAACTCAGCCATAATCTACCCAAGCATTACCGAGACTGTGTACAGACGCTGGGATATCGTACCACAGACACACAGACAACCACAGGAAGGAAGCCCCAGGGCTAAGGACATCCTGCTCTCCTTCTCTTTGTTCTCAGTCCAGACAGGTCAGGAATGTGAGTGTCATGTTGAGATCCACCCTCTAACTGGGGATCAACCACTAATACACTCAGGACACTTCATGCTGTATTATTCTCAAAATAATTGCTACCTGCAATGTTGGGTGTTTCATATTTGAACTTTGACCTTTAGGACAGGAGTCTCATTTGGCATGGGTGTCTCTTTCAACTATATGTTGTCAGAGTTCATTAAAATGACTGTTAGATACACAGCCAACATGAAATGCTATTAGTGCCCTGGCCTGGCAGGATATAGTGTGACTGTATTTATCAGATTACTACCTAATTCTGTAGTACAAATACAGGATTTCATCAGGCTTCCTAAGGTGACTAAGTGTACCAGGTGACTGGGCCACAGCAGGAGATGTACTAACTCTGTTGCACAACCAGGCCAACACCCCAGTTGACTTACTTACTGCTATTCTATTGTGTTCAGCACCATTTGGCATGGCATTAAGTGTAGTAGCTCTACGAGGTCTACTTCCCCGTCAGAGTATTAGGTCATTTTCATAGCTGAGTGGTAATTCAGCAGTGTCATTGGTTTCCTCAGCCCTACATGCTGTTTCTGCTCTGAGGGCAGTTTTCACCCAGTCTGGTCCAGCACTCACTGTGGCACACTTATGGCTAAGCACCCACACAGTCCCACCCTCTACCCACCCCTGCCCCCTTAGTCTGGACACACACACACCCTCACTCCTACCTTTTAACCATCCAGAGCCAGTCTGGGGGATTAGCAGCAGTCTGAGCCGTCTCTCTAATCTCTGCCTCATCATGTTCTCTAACCAACACACACACACACACACCCTCCCCCCAAACCCCTTCCTAACCACCCCTTACTACCTAATCCTATACACACACACACTTCTGTATGACCTCTTCTTGATCTGACAGAGAACTACATGGATGTATTAAGCAATATGGTGGATGACTCAATGTGGTCTCTAGAGTGAAGAGATCTATTAGGAATGAATGTCTATAAGGAAGGGGTTGTTTTGGGACAATAATCTACCATGGCCATCATGACAGCTTATTGCTCCTTCACACTACAGTGTATGTCCATGTCTGGTCATTTTGGAATTTAGCCTTGCAACCTAATCGACCTCGTTGGAAAATCCATTGGTTGGGTTGACATTCTCATGAACCCGCCCAGCACCACCTCTTGCATAAACTGTATTGATTCAGTTAGGCATGACTGACAACAGGACAGGACCAGACAGACAGGACCAGACCGAGACAGACCAGAGTCGGGTGCTAAAGGCCATGCTAGTTACTATTGCTGCAGCCCAGCCTCAACATTGCAGTGAGCAGCCATGAGATATAACTGTCCAGCAGCTCTCACTCCTGGTAGGTATGAGTCACAGGCCAATATCCACACTAGCAAATACACTGCTTCATTCTCTGTGGTGTCGTGTGAACACTGGAACAGAGCGGTCACAGTCTTTCCATAAGGCCTGGTCTTGAAGCAGTCAGTAACATTGTCGAGATGAGACAAGGCATTCACAAGAACTAGGCCATGGTAAGGCAAGTAGTTTACTACAAGGTGTACAAATGTATATTTTTCGGGAGAAGTGGACTGTCTACGTTCCCAGACGGATTTTAAAATCAGGAGGCTGTTCAGATCACACCTTTGTTTACATGTTTACCTGGCACCTGCCATATCACACAATCTCTCAGAAGTTTGAGGCAAATCTTGTTTCCATGACAAATAGAAAAGTGTGTGATGGCTTCTCTTGGAATACTGTGCAGCTATTTGTGCTTTAAAACAGAATTCCAACAACTCAAGTTTAACACAGTAGAATTTGAAAGTGTTTTGTAATGTTGAAATAGGGTTCATGGTATTGACTGACTGAAATATGGCTCTTGGCCTTGGCTACTCATGACAGTAGATGTGCCCACAGTTAAATTCCCTTGTTCTGCATATTGACCAGAACAGCTCAATATGCAGAATAACAATTTGTTAAATTAAAGGACAAGATCACTAATTTACAACTTGATGTTAGATGGTTCCTCACCCTGAAAATAGTCTATAGGCCAGGAGAAACTAGAATCCATGGTTCAGTTCTTTACACGGCCATTACAAACTTCAGCTAATTTGTGAGCATGTTTTTATTAGATTGTTATGGCCAAATCGCCTTTAAGTAACATCAAAACAAATATGGAGTTGGTTGCCCCCATCGCTTCCATTGCTTTTTAGCTAACGGTGGCTAATGTCAGTTGAAGTTTGTAATGAATGTGTAAAGAACTGAAGCATGGATTGCAGTTTCTACGGGCCCATAGATTATTTTCAGAATGAGGAACCATCTAACATAAAGTTGTAAAATGGTGAACTTCTCAGTTAAACGGCCAAATCATGGTGACCAAATCATTCTACCCTAACCCTACACATTGAGTAGGGTAGTATTCGTTTGGAATGTTGTTACACTACGTTAGAAATACAAATGAAAACCCAGACTTAGTATCCAAAGGGCGACGGGCTGCAACTGTAGTATTTCTGCTTGTATGCTTGTACAACTGGGCTGTGCTAACGCCCCATGGGGCAGGCTCACGTGTTGATCAAATTAAATGTTGATACAGTGTTTTCAGTCATGTTTAGAGCGCGTTGTATTGTCGATATTTACAACAAAGTTACAGAGCAGCAGGCAGGTTAAATTACTCACCTCCACTCGGAAGGACCCGCAGCCTTTCAGAAACTCCTTTATATTGCTCTGGAACTCACTATCATTCCTTGGTTCTTGGAAGATCTGTGTGAAAGGGAGTTAAACGTTTTTTGAAGTAAATCCCCGAGCCATACATGCACGCATACGGCCGTCCGTAGGTAACCTGTTTCGTTCTCGGTTTTGCAAAAGACGGTACAGATCCACGATTTCAGTGTGAAACTAAAATCTCCAATCGGTGTTTCTGAAAGACCCCTCAATCTCCCATCGGGAAATTGGATTAGTAGAAGAGGAAATGACGTGGTATGTATATTCCACGGTGAAAACCGGAACCCTGCGGCTACACCTTTTGGTGCCTACCTGTGCAAACATAACCCTCCGCGACTATATCAGTAGTGGCAATCACATGCTTCATAACCTAACCATTACTCTCCTTATTAGGCCTATCGTCATTGGCTGTTATTTAGAAATCACCGACCTGTTGTTGTTATGCTGTTAACTTTTCCCAATTGTGCATAAATTGCAAGTGCACAAGGGCAGGTACATTCTTGCTCTGTCGGTGTGTGACAGAAATTACGTTTTTTCCCCCTCAGTTAAAATGTCAAGGCAACAAATAAACACGATTTCTTCTTCTCATGACAAAAAAAAAGCTATCAAAACGTTTGTTTGTAATTAATTAGTCTTTATACAGTGGTGTAAAGTACTTAAGTAAAAATACTTTAATGTACTACTTAGTAATTTTGGGGGGTATCTGTACTTTACTATTTATATTTTGGACAACTTTTACCACTCTATATTCCTAAAGAAAATAATGTACTTTTTACTCCATACATGTTCCCTAACACCCAAAAGTACTCGTTACATTTGGCATGCTTAGCAGGACAGGAAACTGGTTCAATTCACACACTCATCAAGAGAAAATCCCTGGTCATCCCTACTGCATCGGAACACAAATGCTTCGTTTGTAAATTATGTATGAGTGTTGGAGTGTGCCCCTGGCTATCTGTAAAAATGAAATAAAAATAAAAATCGTACTGTCGTTTGCTTAATGTAAGGAATTTTAAATCATTTATAATTTTACTTTTGATACTTAAGTATATTTTAGCAATTACATTGACTTTTGATAATTAAGTATATTTAAAATACTTTTTAAAAACTTTTACTCAAGTTGTATTTTACTGGGTGACTTTCACTTTTGAGTAATTTTCTATTAATGTAACTTTACTTTTACTCAAGTATGAAAATTGGGTACATTTCCCACCACTGTCTTTTTTAATGTATTGTCTGTATCCCCCTGAATGTTGTTTGTAATGTTTGTATACTCCGTTATATACTCTGTTTTTCTATTTTGTATATTTTGAATTGCTTTACAACAAAAATACAAAAAAGTCAAGCCCATAGGGTCTCCCGAGTGGCGCAGCGGTCTAAAGCACTGCATCTCAGTGCTAGAGGCGTCACTCCAGACCCTGGCTGTATCACATCCGGCCGTGATTAGGAGTCCCATAAGGCGTCGTACAATTGGCCTAGCGTCGTACAATTGGCCCAGCGTCGTCCGGGTTACGGTTTGGCCGGGGTAGGCAGTCATTGTACATAAGAATTTGTTTAACTGACTTGCCTAATTAAATAAACAAAAATAAAAAGTATCCCTAATACAATGGTGTTTCCATAACCCTTAAATGAGAGCGTTTCACTGAATAATTGGGAGAGTCCCATCACTAGGCTAATGCGTTTCCCAATGTTACAATGTAAACCTATGTGAGTGGTCTACTCTGATGGATAAATATGTTTAAACACACTGTTCCTTTAAAAGAGAGGGTGAGGGGGGAGGGGTCTTCCTCTGAGTGAAATTGAAATTGCAGTCAATGGCGGCCCACTCATGTTAATCTATTTGTAGTGTACCCCATTATAGCAGTTGATCCGAACCAAAAACACCCGTTTATTATCGCAACATTTTTGGGTGGAACAAAAATAAAAATGTGCATACTTAATCCGAAAATCAAACATGTTCTTTTTTTAAAAAAAGCGTCTGTTTTCAATCTAGAAAAAAATAATGTGACTTCAATGCCATCTGTAGCCAATGTGAACACAATTACGTTATTACTCACTTAAGAATAGGTTATATTGAGAATAGGTATCTATCTCATTGTCAATGCAAACTAGTGCTGAAGTGAGACACACGGACATCTGTCCGGAAATTCCACTCTACTCCGTACAATAACCCCTCTGTTAATGATCTAAACTAGGATCAGTTTGAGATCTACAACAACAAAGACATACTAATACAATGTTTAATTCTTCAAGTTCCACATAATAGTTGTCTAAGGCAGAGGTGGGACATCCAGCCAATAAGATATGACCTTACTTTCTCAACAGAACCAGGGCGCAATCGCTCCACCAGCTTGCACAGGACAACCCCATCTTTGAGAGAAGACTGCAGGAATCCTTCAGGGTCAGAAATTGTCTTTTTCGGTGACTCCAAGACCCCCAACGTTATCAGCCACGTTACCGTCTGTTCCGCCGAATTCATTGCTATTATTATAATAACATCCACTCTATCCTATCCTGGGATGTTTTGGGAGAAGAGAACGGTGTGATTGGAGAATAACAGCCTATTCAGAATAAAAACATATCCTAATGGATAAAGATAACATGACTGCGTTTTGGAGAGGTTGACGGACAGCTGCTTTCTTCCTATAAATTGTAGCTAGTCTATCAGCTTCGTTTCCCTGTCTTTTACGCCTGGTAAACTGTCAACTGCCCCCCTCTCTCGTTATTCCCCCAACCTGTGTCGCCTGCTGCTGCCGCGAAATGCTCCAACAGAGAATGACATCACAAAGATGTAAAACTATAACTGCTTTTAGAGACTGTCCCCCTGTTGACGGTTTAATATTTTACTCGTAATTATTTGCATAAGTTTGCATGAGGTAGCTGGGTCTACATCAACTATTAAAGGTTGCTGTAATAATAGCTCCTTATAATACAATCCATGATATTAGATTTCAGAGTGGGCTTCTGCATTTTAACCCTCACATGATTGTATTTACTTATTCAATCGGTATTAAACTGTGTGTTAATGTGTATAAATATAAAGCTTTGCATAATACACCGTTTATTACAAGGACTACAATATTTAATTTATAGGACTCCCGAATCCCACGTTAGAATGAACTGTAGCGCCCCCTGCCTGCAGAAATTTAACATCTCCACTACCTTGAGGGTGATTCAATTATTTTTTCTATTCAAATAGCTATTATTGCCATTTGTACAACACAACCTACATTTTATGTGCACTATAACTGTATAGATTTGCATGAAAGAAAAACTACTTAACAGGGTAACAAAAAACAGCCATCCACCCATTCTGCAGAAATTCATGAAATTTCACGATTTAACAAATATTGAAAAAATACATCTGGGAACAGGGGAACTCGACCTCACTAATAACAGCATATGAAACCAGGGGAACTCGACCTCACTAATAACAGCATATGAAACCAGGGGAACTCGACCTCACTAATAACAGCATATGAAACCAGGGGAACTCGACCTCACTAATAACAGCATATGAAACCAGGGGAACTCGACCTCACTAATAACAGCATATGAAACCAGGGGAACTCGACCTCACTAATAACAGCATATGAAACCAGGGGAACTCGACCTCACTAATAACAGCATATGAAACCAGGGGAACTCCACCTCACTAATAAAAGCATATGAAACCAGGGGAACTCCACCTCACTAATAACAGCATATGAAACCAGGGGAACTCCACCTCACTAATAACAGCATATGAAACCAGGGGAACTCCACCTCACTAATAACAGCATATGAAACCAGGGGAACTCGACCTCACTAATAACAGCATATGAAACCAGGGGAACTCGACCTCACTAATAACAGCATATGAAACCAGGGGAACTCGACCTCACTAATAACAGCATATGAAACCAGGGGAACTCGACCTCACTAATAACAGCATATGAAACCAGGGGAACTCGACCTCACTAATAACAGCATATGAAACCAGGGGAACTCGACCTCACTAATAACAGCATATGAAACCAGGGGAACTCGACCTCACTAATAACAGCATATGAAACCAGGGGAACTCGACCTCACTAATAACAGCATATGAAACCAGGGGAACTCGACCTCACTAATAACAGCATAAGAAACCAGGGGAACTCGACCTCACTAATAACAGCATATGAAACCAGTGGAACTCGACCTCACTAATAACAGCATATGAAACCAGGGGAACTCAACCTCACTAATAACAGCATATGAAACCAGGGGAACTCGACCTCACTAATAACAGCATAAGAAACCAGGGGAACTCGACCTCACTAATAACAGCATATGAAACCAGTGGAACTCGACCTCACTAATAACAGCATATGAAACCAGGGGAACTCCACCTCACTAATAACAGCATATGAAACCAGGGGAACTCGACCTCACTAATAACAGCATATGAAACCAGGGGAACTCGACCTCACTAATAACAGCATATGAAACCAGTGGAACTCGACCTCACTAATAACAGCATATGAAACCAGGGGAACTCCACCTCACTAATAACAGCATATGAAACCAGGGGAACTCCACCTCACTAATAACAGCATATGAAACCAGGGGAACTCCACCTCACTAATAACAGCATATGAAACCAGGGGAACTCGACCTCACTAATAACAGCATATGAAACCAGGGGAACTCGACCTCACTAATAACAGCATATGAAACCAGTGGAACTCAACCTCACTAATAACAGCATATGAAACCAGGGGAACTCGACCTCACTAATAACAGCATATGAAACCAGGGGAACTCCACCTCACTAATAACAGCATATGAAACCAGGGGAACTCGACCTCACTAATAACAGCATATGAAACCAGGGGAACTCGACCTCACTAATAACAGCATATGAAACCAGGGGAACTCGACCTCACTAATAACAGCATATGAAACCAGGGGAACTCGACCTCACTAATAACAGCATATGAAACCAGGGGAACTCGACCTCACTAATAACAGCATATGAAACCAGGGGAACTCCACCTCACTAATAACAGCATATGAAACCAGGGGAACTCCACCTCACTAATAACAGCATATGAAACCAGGGGAACTCGACCTCACTAATAACAGCATATGAAACCAGGGGAACTCGACCTCACTAATAACAGCATATGAAACCAGGGGAACTCCACCTCACTAATAACAGCATATGAAACCAGGGGAACTCCACCTCACTAATAACAGCATATGAAACCAGGGGAACTCGACCTCACTAATAACAGCATATGAAACCAGGGGAACTCCACCTCACTAATAACAGCATATGAAACCAGGGGAACTCCACCTCACTAATAACAGCATATGAAACCAGGGGAACTCCACCTCACTAATAACAGCATATGAAACCAGGGGAAGTAGCACTTCATATTTATTTTTTATAGAATTGAATTCAATGCATATTCCATTCATACCATTATCCAAAATATACAACAAGGCAGAGGGGGCAGAGTATGCAACTTCTATAAATATGTCTTTATTGATGTAGATGTTTTATTATCTCTTACATTTTGAACTCAAGTAGAGAGGAGAGGGACCGCCTATTTTGTCACCTAGTTCATTCATGGTAAAAAAAGGTCCGTAGGCACCAGTCGAACTGCGCTGACAGGGGGGCTGGTGATGGGTGGTGGTGATGTCAGAGAGGGAGGGGCTTTTTAAAAGGACCATAAAATAACTGCATTCAAGAAAAGAGAAAACACTGACAAGGTCGTATTATTCAGACGTCTAAAACTTCTGGTAAGAATGCCTCCCCTCTCCCCTCTTCTAATTCAGGCCTTTGGCGCACAGCTCCCCTTGATCCGTGATAGATATAAAGAGTTCAGCAAACTAGCCTCCATGTTGGCAACCAACGTGTCATAACAATAAGGTTCTCATTTGCATTCTCAGTGGAACGTCATTCTCCTTGCGACTTCCGGTGCCAACATGGCACCCACGGAAACTTGTCAAACCCAGTTTGCTGAATTCTGTAGATCTGTGGTTCCAGTGACGCCTGACCCAGCTTTCTTCACTCCCACTCGCCCCCTCTCCAGTCTCACCCCAGCCTGAACACCAGAGTGATTACAGAGGGCAGGACTCCAGCAGCAGACGGATGTGGAGGGTGAGTGAGAGAGAGAGCGGCAAAATGAAAAACAAAACTCAAGATGATTCCAAACAACAGGCACGTTGGAATAGTGTGTGTGTTGATGCTGTCTAAACTGTCACTGTTAACAACAGCGGGAAATAGTTTGGTTTCTCACAGAAAAACACTGTTTCCCCTCTAAAAATACACTCCCCCACCCACCAGAGGGGAGGGGATGGGGGAGAGGGGGACACTGCACTGCTCCCACCATTTATGGATGTATGCATACGTGGCTGTGATGAACAATGTGTGTGTGTGTGTTTTTGATCAGGTGTCACATGATCAGTGGTGTGTGTGTTTGTGTGTAGGTGTGCTGCAGACATGAAGGTGTGTGCCCGTTCTTCCGTTCAGATGATTTCAAAAGTCTTCTTGAGCTCCATGATGAGCTGCCAGTCAGATTTGCCCATCTCGTCTCTGAACCAGTTCTTCAGGGCATCGATGGACGCTCTGGTGATCTGGAGAACAAACAAAAGACCACATTCAGAACTCCGAAGTCTCCCCATTCTCATTATGGTCCACTACTTCTAGTACAGAACCCAGTGTTGTTAGAGTTTGGGTACCTGCTGTCAGTACAATGTAACAGTGAGTACTGACAACATCTGATACACTGTGTTGACCTGAAAACCCACCACACGGTAATTTGAACTTTGAAAAGAAAAGTGTTGCCTTTCTCCTCTCTGTGACTGTACCTTGCTGACGAGGATGTCGGTGGCCTCAAAGTGTCGGCCGAACATCTTGGGTGCCTCTCCGGGGATCGGTTCGATCTTTATACAGATCTCCTGGCCCTTCTTGGCACTGTCCACCATCTTGTGGTTGATCTCAATGCTGGTCACGATGCCAATGTCCACAAACTGACAGGGAGGAAGTCAGTCAGATAATATTATTACACCTGTTCCTACGTCCTACAAAGATAGAAACAGGTCCCACAAACACACGCTGCACTCTACATATACACACACACTCACCCCCTTGCTGGGCACACAGAGTGGGGTTCCCTGTCTGAGGACCCCAGCCTCCACGTTGACTCCCATGACTATGGGGTCTCTAGAGTTGAAGATGAACTGAGGCAGGATCTTCAGCTTAGTGGGGAACACAGCAATGTGTCTGTGGAAAATGACAGAGAAAACGACTGTTACTACACCACAAACCTACTGTTCTGTCTACAAACCTAGCCCAGGCATACCCCATGCCTACTGTCCTGTCTGGAAACCTAGCCCAGGCATGCCTACTGTCCTGTCTACAAACCTAGCCCAGGCATACCCCACGCCTACTGTCCTGTCTGGAAACCTAGCCCAGGCATACCCAACACCTACCGTCCTGTCTGGAAACCTAGCCCAGGCATACCCCACGCCTACTGTCCTGTCTGGAAACCTAGCCCAGGCATACCCCACGCCTGTCCTGTCTGGAAACCTAGCCCAGGCATACCCCATGCCTACTGTCCTGTCTGGAAACCTAGCCCAGGCATACCCCACGCCTACTGTCCTGTCTGGAAACCTAGCCCAGGCATGCCTACTGTCCTGTCTGGAAACCTAGCCCAGGCATACCCCACGCCTACTGTCCTGTCTGGAAACCTAGCCCAGGCATACCCCATGCCTACTGTCCTGTCTGGAAACCTAGCCCAGGCATACCCCACGCCTACTGTCCTGTCTGGAAACCTAGCCCAGGCATGCCTACTGTCCTGTCTGGAAACCTAGCCCAGGCATACCCCATGCCTACTGTCCTGTCTGGAAACCTAGCCCAGGCATACCCCATGCCTACTGTCCTGTCTGGAAACCTAGCCCAGGCATGCCTACTGTCCTGTCTGGAAACCTAGCCCAGGCATACCCCATGCCTACTGTCCTGTCTGGAAACCTAGCCCAGGCATGCCTATTGTCCTGTCTGGAAACCTAGCCCAGGCATACCCCACACCTGTCCTGTCTGGAAACCTAGCCCAGGCATACCCCACACCTACCGTCCTGTCTGGAAACCTAGCCCTGGCATACTACACGCCTACCGTCCTGTCTGGAAACCTAGCCCAGGCATACCCCACACCTACCGTCCTGTCTGGAAACCTAGCCAAGGCATACCCCACACCTACCGTCCTGTCTGGAAACCTAGCCCAGGCATACCCCACACCTACCGTCCTGTCTGGAAACCTAGCCCAGGCATACCCCATGCCTACTGTCCTGTCTGGAAACCTAGCCCAGGCATGCCTACTGTCCTGTCTGGAAACCTAGCCCAGGCATACCTCATGCCTACTGTCGTGTCTGGAAACCTAGCCCAGGCATGCCTACTGTCCTGTCTGGAAACCTAGCCCAGGCATACCCCACACCTGTCCAGTCTGGAAACCTAGCCCAGGCATACCCCACACCTACCGTCCTGTCTGGAAACCTAACCCAGGCATACCCCACACCTACCGTCCTGTCTGGAAACCTAGCCCAGGCATACTACACGCCTACCGTCCTGTCTGGAAACCTAGCCCAGGCATACCCCACGCCTACCGTCCTGTCTGGAAACCTAGCCCAGGCATACCCCACGCCTACCGTCCTGTCTGGAAACCTAGCCCAGGCATACCCCACGCCTGCCGTCCTGTCTGGAAACCTAGCCCAGGCATACCCCACACCTGCCGTCCTGTCTGGAAACCTAGCCCAGGCATACCCAACACCTACCGTCCTGTCTGGAAACCTAGTCCAGGCATACCCCACACCTACCATCCTGTCTGGAAACCTAGTCCAGGCATACCCCACACCTACTGTCCTGTCTGGAAACCTAGGCCAGGCATACCCCACACCTACCGTCCTGTCTGGAAACCTAGCCCTGGCATACCCCACACCTACCGTCCTGTCTGGAAACCTAGCCCAGGCATACCCCACGCCTACCGTCCTGTCTGGAAACCTAGCCCAGGCATACCCCACGCCTACCGTCCTGTCTGGAAACCTAGCCCAGGCATACCCCACACCTACTGTCCTGTCTGGAAACCTAGCCCAGGCATACCCCACACCTACTGTCCTGTCTGGAAACCTAGCCCAGGCATACCCCACACCTACTGTCCTGTCTGGAAACCTAGCCCAGGCATATCCCACACCTACTGTCCTGTCTGGAAACCTAGCCCAGGCATACCACACACCTACTGTCCTGTCTGGAAACCTAGCCTAGGCAGGACAGGTGTAGCCTTCCAATGGGCTGAGTGTGGATCACTCGTGCTAAGGCCTATGACAGCAAAACAAAGTTATGGTTGGTATCATGTAGTGTGTGTGTGTGTGTTCACATACTTGAACTCGTCCTGCTTGGCCTTCTTGTAGTCCTCTCTGTACTTGGTGAAGGCATCAAACAGGTGGTAGATGATCTCAGCGCTGAACACCCTGACCCCCAGACTATCAGCCATCTCCTGAGAGTCCCTCTCCACCTTCACATCAAACGCCAGGATCGTTGCATACCTAGAACAGGACAGCGTGGATTTTTATTGTCCAGTTTTCACCGATTGGTTATTGTCTCAGCGTAATTAACCTATCAAACACATGTATGACAGGGTATAGAAAGGAGAGAAGACAGAAGAGGTCACACACTGTGGGTCATGCTCCAGCATAGTGGAAGCTTTCATCACGTCTTTCTTGTGGACTGGACCGATGTTGATGCCAGCGTACTGTTGGAGGAGACGGAAAAACATGAACATTACAGCACAGTTTCTCAATACTATATTGTAGTTTGATACGGTGTGTGTGTGTGTATGTGGGTGATACTCACAGGCACTTTGGACACTCGTAGGAACTCCAGCAAGGCTTCCAGGGATCCGAGAGTGGAGGCCTGGACGTACACACCCTTCTCCTCCAGCTTGATGGAGTTCAGAGTCTGTTTCAGCTCCCGCACCAGCTCATCCTGCAGGGGGATCATAACGCAGAGGATCTCAATACACTGTGTGTGTGTGTACTAGTTACTAACTCAAGAGATGGAAAAATAAGACAAGGAGAGGAAGCAGGGAGCCATTCATAACTATTGACATGTGACATGACATAAGTGGCAGAGGAATCCAGTCTAGCACTATTGAGACACAGCCCTGTTTTCATACACAGAAGGGTTTCTTCAACTATGGGTCGGGTTCCAAGTGGGTTGCAAATAATGAGAATACATCTATAATCCCACATTATTTCTTCTTAATTTGGGTGGTTGGAGGATGATTCGGGTCACAGGGTCAATTTCTCATTTGGGTCTCGAGCTGAAAATGTTTAAGAACCTCTGATACACAGTACATAAACTGGGTGGTTCGAGCCCTGAACGCTGATTGGCCGAAAACTGTGATATATCAGACCATATACCCAGGGTATGACAAAACATTTATTTTTACTGTTCTAATTACATTGGTAACCAGTTTATAATAGCAATAAGGCACCTGAAGGGTTTTTAGTATATTGCCAATATACCACAGCTAAGTGCTATATCCAGGCACTCTGCGTTGCGTCGTGCTTAAGAACAGCCCTTAGCCGTGGTACATTTGTCATATACCACACCCCCCCCCCGGGCCATATCGCTTAAATGTGCCAGTCTCACCCTGAGCACGGCCACCTCGTCCTCCTTGTGGGCCACCAGCAGGGGGAGCCCTGCCAGCGTCTTCTCCAGATCTTTCCCCAGAATCTTCACTCCCTGGGCCGTACACACCTCCTTATGCTTCTCATACTGGTTCTAAAGAGGACAGGGGTCAGATCATTCATTAATACTACCTACTGGTTCTAAAGAGGACAGGGGGTCAGATCATTCATTAATACTACCTACTGGTTCTAAAGAGGACAGGGGTCAGATCATTCATTAATACTACCTACTGGTTCTAAAGAGGACAGGGGTCAGATCATTCATTAATACTACCTACTGGTTCTAAAGAGGACAGGGGTCAGATCATTCATTAATACTACCTACTGGTTCTAAAGAGGACAGGGGGTCAGATCATTCATTAATACTACCTACTGGTTCTAAAGAGGACAGGGGGTCAGATCATTCATTAATACTACCTACTGGTTCTAAAGAGGACAGGGGGTCAGATCATTCATTAATACTACCTACTGGTTCTAAAGAGGACAGGGGGTCAGATCATTCATTAATACTACCTACTGGTTCTAAAGAGGACAGGGGTCAGATCATTCATTAATACTACCTACTGGTTCTAAAGAGGACAGGGGGTCAGATCATTCATTAATACTACACACAGATCATCATTATGGGGCCAATAGTTTTTTTTAAAGGTTTTATTGTCACATACACCAGATAGGTGCAGTGAAATGTGTTGTTTTACAGGGTCAGCCATAGTAGTACAGTGCCCCTTGCTCAAAAGGCACAGACAGATTTTACACGTTGTCGGTTCGGGTATTTGAACCAGCGACTTTTCGGTTACTGGCCCAATGCTCTAACCGCTAGACTACCTGCTGCTAATTCTAACTTCCACCGTCAAATTATCGCTTAGTCTGCCATTGACATCAGTGAATGATTTAGTGAAAATGAGACGTGGAAGTTAGGATTAACCCCTAGCCAAGTCATGGACAGCATGACATTCCTGTTGAAATCAGGTCAGAACTGTCTGCTGCTCCTACAAGTGCTCTTTAAAATAAACAAACATTTCCTCCATACCTTGACCCTGAGCTCCTTCATGGGTGGAGGCAGCAGCAGCCCCCTGATCTGGGTGACGATGGGTCCCTCCACCCCCGGGACGATGACGGTCATGCCCTCCCGGAGAACGCCGTTGATCAGGATCACGTCTATAGTGGTGCCCATACCAGGCAGGGCTTTCACCTGACGATGGACAGGGACACATGTTGAGTTTAATACAACATTAAGTGTTAGATGACGCAACGTTAATGACACTTGCGTAACGGTAGTGTGACTGGTGTAACGGAAACGACCCTAAAATAACAGCAATCTAACCGTGACAACAACAGGGAGGATCATTCTTCCTCGTCCCCATAAACTGTGACAGTAATGTAGTAATTGTCCCTCACCTCCATGACCTGAGCCCTGAGCTCGTCGCAGTGTGCCAAGCGTCGTGCCAGCATGGTCTGGGTGAGCTCCACCAGCAGAGCGATCAGGTTGCCCATGCCGTCCCCGGAGTGGGCCGAGGTGGGCACCAGAGACACAAAGGTCCTCGGGTCCTTGTTCTCATGGAAGAGGGCTGCGTTCAGACCCTGTACGAATACACAATCAAATCAAAGTTCATTGGTCGCATATGCAGATTTGTAGATGTTAAGATGCAGTGAAATGCTTATCTTTCTAGCTCTACCAGTGAAGTCCTGTCAAACACAATAACAACATACAAATGAAATGAAGAAATATCAGAACGAGCAATGTCAGAGACCAGAATATAAATATATACAGTGGGGCAAAAAAGTATTTAGTCAGCCACCAATTGTGCAAGTTCTCCCACTTAAAAAGATGAGAGGCCTGTAATTTTCATCATAGGTACACTTCAACTATGACATGATTAGAAGAAAAAAAATCCAGAAAATCACATTGTAGGATTTTTAATGAATTTATTTGCAAATTATGGTGGAAAATAAGTATTTGGTCAATAACAAAAGTTTATCTCAATACTTTGTTATATACCCTTTGTTGGCAATGACAGAGGTCAAACGTTTTCTGTAAGTCTTCACAAGGTTTTCACACACTGTTGCTGGTATTTTGGCCCATTCCTCCATGCAGATCTCCTCTAGAGCAGTGATGTTTTGGGGCTGTTGCTGGGCAACACGGACTTTCAACTCCCTCCAAAGATTTTCTATGGGGTTGAGATCTGGAGACTGGCTAGGCCACTCCAGGACCTTGAAATGCTTCTTACAAAGCCACTCCTTCGTTGCCCGGGCGGTGTGTTTGGGATCATTGTCATACTGAAAGACCCAGCCACATCTTCAATGCCCTTGCTGATGGAAGGAGGTTTTCACTCAAAATCTCACAATACATGGCCCCATTCATTCTTTCCTTTACACGGATCAGTCGTCCTGGTCCCTTTGCAGAAAAACAGCCCCAAAGAATTATGTTTCCACCCCCATGCTTCACAGTAGGCATGGTGTTCTTTGGATGCAACTCAGCATTCTTTGTCCTCCAAACACGACGAGTTGAGTTATTACCAAAAAGTTATATTTTGGTTTAATATGACCATATGACATTCTCCCAATCTTCTTTTGGATCATCCAAGTGCTCTCTAGCAAACTTCAGATGGGCCTGGACATGTACTGGCTTAAGCACTGCAGGATTTGAGTCCCTGGCGGCGAAGTGTGTTATTGATGGTAGGCTTTGTTACTTTGGTTCCAGCTCTCTGCAGGTCATTCACTAGGTCCCCCCGTGTGGTTATGGGATTTTTGCTCACCATTCTTGTGATCATTTTGACCCCACGGGTTGAGATCTTGCGTGGAGCCCCAGATCGAGGGAGATTATCAGTGGTCTTGTATGTCTTCCATTTCCTAATAATTGCTCCCACAGTTGATTTCTTCAAACCAAGCTGCTTACCTATTGCATATTCAGTCTTCCCAGCCTGGTGCAGATCTACAATTTTGTTTCTGGTGTCCTTTGACAGCTCTTTGGTCTTGGCCATAGTGGAGTTTGGAGTGTGACTGTTTGAGGTTGTGGACAGGTGTCTTTTATACTGATAACAAGTTCAAACAGGTACCATTAATACAGGTAACAAGTGGAGGACAGAGGAGCCTCTTAAAGAAGAAGTTACAGGTCTGTGAGAGCCAGAAATCTTGCTTGTTTGTAGGTGACCAAATACTTTTTTTCCACCATAATTTGCAAATAAATTCATTAAAAATCCTACAATGTGATTTTCTGGATTTTTTTCTCTCGTTTTGTCTGTCATAGTTGAAGTGTATCTATGATGAAAATTACAGGCCTCTCTCATCTTTTTAAGTGGGAGAACTTGCACAATTGGTGGCTGACTAAATACTTTTTGCCCCACTGTATATACACATATAATAGTGTGTATAGACAGTATGGACAGACAGTATATCAATAGAGAAGGTGAGTACAGCAGTAGATAACTACAACCTGATCGCTCTGCTGGTAGATAACTACTGCTGTACACACCTTTTTAATTGATGAATCTCGACTAGAATACAGTATATACATATGAAGTGTGTAAAACAGTAGGTAAACATCATTAAAGTGACTAGTGTTCCATGTCTATGTACATAAGGCAACACTCTCTCAGGTGCAGGGTCACTCAGGGTTCACACAATAGGTGCATCGCAATAGTGAAAAGTGCTGTCAACGCCAAAACTCTTTCCCCCTCCGTTGTTCATATAGTTAGTGACCTGCTGGGCGAACTCCACGATGACAGCTTTGGCCCTCTCGTCAAACTCATCCTTGGTGTTCTTCTTCTGCTTCTTCAGTGTGGCCACCACGTCTGTGTCCGGACTCTTCTTCCAGTCGTACAGACGGTCAATCTGGAGTAGACATAGAAATGGAACGAATAGAAGGGACACAAATGCACATGTCACATGGATGGGCAACCAATTAACTATTTGTGCAAAAAAAAAAGAATTCCGCAAGCTATTGTATCCTGGTAGCTTTATCCCCAGTGAATTGTGGGCCATTGAGTGCCTTTAATACATGCAAGTCCTCTACTAGACATCTATCCATCCCAGAGGTAAGCTATGAGCATGTCTGACCAGACAGACTGACCTTGTTAAGTGCTACAATGAAGGGACACTTCTTCTCCTTGAGCAGGTTGATGGACTCCAGGGTCTGAGGCTCCAGGCCGTGCATAATGTCCACCACCAGGATGGCTATGTCACACAGAGAGCTGCCCCGGTTCCTCAGGTTACTGGACACACAGACAGACGGAGCGAGACGCAGTCAGGACAAACACATTTAGGGCACTGGACACACATTTTTCTGAATGAGGGTTTACCTGAAAGACTCGTGGCCTGGGGTGTCGATGATCAGCATTCCTGGGATTTTAATGGCCTCGTTGTTGAACTGAAGAGGAAACAATTAAATGATTAAAGAGCCATTAAACACCAACTATCTATTCAAATCCAATGCCATACACACACTGAGTGTACAAAACATTCGGAACACCGTCTCTTTCCACGAGACAGACCAGATGAATCCAGGTGACAGCTATGATCCCTTATTGATGTCACTTGTTAAATCCAATTCAATCCGTGTAGATGAAGGGGAGGAGACAGTTTAAAGAAGGATTTTTAAGCATTGGGACATGGATTGTGTATGTGTGCCATACAGAGGGTGGATGGGCGAGACAAAACACTGAAGTGCCTTTGAACGGGGTAAGGTAGTAGGTGTCAGGCGCACCGGTTTGAGTGCGTCAAGAACTGCAACGCTGCTGGGTTTTTCACATTCAACAGTTTCCCGTGTGTATCAAGGATGGTCCACCACTAAAATGCCATACAGCCAACTTGACAACTGTGGGAAGTGTTGGAGTCAACATGGGCCAGCAACCCTGTGGAACGCTTTTGACACCTTGTAGAGTCCATGCCACGACAAATTGAGACTGTTCTGAGGGCAAAACAGAAGGTGTTCCTAATGTTTTGTACACTCAGTTTACGGTCACTGTTCCGTGTATGACTGGGTCTGAGCTGAAGGGAGAGGAGCAGCAGTACTCACGTTCTTCACCATCTTGGTCTGCTCTACGATGGCCTCCAGCGGTACGTTAGTGGCTCCGATCTGTTGGGTGATCCCTCCTGCCTCTCCGTCCTGTACGTGTGTATGCCTCAGCTTGTCCAGGATCTTGGTCTTGCCTGTGTCTACGTGGCCCAGTACACAGACGACGGGGGAGCGGAGCTTGTCCAGGTTTATGTTCTTTATGTTCTCTGCTCGCCGTTTCTACAGAGGAGGAGCACAGAGACAACAACATTACACTTCCCTACCGTTTAACAATGTTGGTAGGATGTGTGTTTGTGAAAGACTACCTCAATACGCTTCTTGGCCTTGTCGTAGATCCGCTCCTCTTTAGTGCGATCGTCATCAGAGTCGCTGTCACTACTGGACTCTGAGCTCTCCTTCACTCCCTTCCTCTTAGTGGCTGGGGCCTGCTGCGTTGTGTGAGCCTGACTCTCCTTCTCTTCCTCCTCACTCTCCTCCTCTTCGTCATCCTCTTCCTCCTCGTCCTCTTCCTCGTCGTCGTCCTCTTCCTCCGGCTGTGACAAGGGTTTCTGTTGGGGCTGCTTTGGTGTCTCTGGCTTCACCTCAATGTGGACCGTCTTCAGCTCTGTAGAGGGAGAAGAGACGTTATGTGAGGTGTAAGCCACCAAGCCTTTGGGAGATATTGCCATATTGCTAAAAACCTAAAGTCTGTCCTGTCTTACCTTTGTCCTGATCGATGGTCTCAGCGATAGCCTCCCAGTCATCAACTGCAGACTCAGCTTTCTGCTCTACCTCTGGGGGGAGGGACAGGAAGACATGACACAAAATGTGACTGAGGCAATGAAAGTTGTCTGGCGTTACACCCAGATCTGGACAACAAGCGGAGGACATTAAGGCAGGCTCCGTCTCCAAGATCTATGGTCCATTTTACCTGCTGCTACTTCGGGAGTTTCCACTGCCATCTGTGAGATGATTGGCTCTGCTGTCTCCGACGTGGGTGACATGACCTCTGAGATCTCTGACCGGGGAAGAGGAGGAATGAGGGACGAGGCACAAACAAATAGATGACTTTGCAGTTGGACATGTATTTGATGTGGATTGGAAGAGGCTGTTACCTTCAGGGGTCTGTGCTTGTTGGGGCTTCTTTTTCCTCTTGTCTCCGTACACTGGCTTTTTCTTTGGCACTGAGTCGTCTTTGGATGGCACTTCAATACCCTGGGCCTTCAGGAGTTCAAGTGTGGCCTCTGCCCTGGCCCGGGCCTCTTTCTGGGCTTTGGTCAGCAGTTTGCCCTCCTTCTTCAGCCTCTCCTTCCTCTCTTTCTCCTTCTGTTTCTTCTTCTCCTTGCGCTCCTGTTCCAGACGCTCCTGTAGGTGTTACATTGAAGAGGTCAGTTGGTAAGAGGTCAGTGTGTGTGTGTGTGTGTGTGTGTGTGTGTGTGTGTGTGTGTGTGTGTGTGTGTGTGTGTGTGTGTGTGTGCTTAACCTGCTCCAGTCTCTGAGCCTCCTGCTCTTCCAGGCGACGCAGGTTCTCCTCTTCCTCCTTCTTGGCGCGCTCCTCTTCCTCCTTCATGTGAGCCAGAGCCTCCTGCATGGCCTTCACTGTGGCCTTGCTGGGTCCCTTCTTCTTCTCCTCTTTCTCCTTCTCCTTGTCCCCCTTCTTCTTCTTCTTGTCTTTCTTGCCCTTCTTGTCTCCCCCTTCCTCTTCTGAAGTAGCACAAAACCCCCGACAGAAATCAGTCACAGCACAGTAACTATGCAAGCCATTTCTACATTTTGGACTAATTGCATGTAACTACACAGTAACGCCACTTTTAACTACTTTGAAAACATCACCATTGGGTTCATTCATTGTTTCCACCACCGCATCGGCAGCTAATGGGTACAGAATTAAGATCAGTAGACTTCTACTATTGTAACTGCATGCACCTACACATTAACACGTGTATTTGTATGTATTATGCTGCTCATCCTGGGGTCCAGCTAAATTAAGGCATCTAACAAGCTACCTTGAAGCAGAAATCTGTTTGTTTCCTTCTCTTACCATTAATTGCTTCAAGCACCTCATCGGCAGCTAATGGGTACAGATAAGCATTTACACATTAAAACGAAAGTAGTTCCTACATGGCATATGGGCAACTCATTGTAAAGTGTTGCCATTTAGGCTGTGGAATGGATACAATATAAACCAATTGTAAATCTCACCCTCTCCTTGAGGATCAGCCCCTTCCTGATCTTCAATCTCTGCTGCTGCCTCCGTCTCTCCTGCTGGGGCTGCTGCTGGGGTTGGGGCTGCTGCTGGGGCCACCGCTGGCTCACTCTTCTTCCCTACCTCTTTCTCTTTCTTAGGCACTGCTGCAACCTCAATACTCCCCTCTTTCTCCTCCTCCTTCTCCTTCTGCTTCTTCAGCTTAGCCCTGTCCTCCTCTTTCTTCTTGCGGTCTCTCTCCTTCTTCTCTGCCTTCTTCTGAGCTGCCGTCTTCATCTTGAAGGTTCCCTCCTCCTCTTCCTCTTCTTCACTGTCTGCCTTGGCTTTGCCCTTCTTCTTCTTGCCTTTCTTTCCAGCCTGCGATGCGTCAAAAGAGTCGTCATCATCTGAATCATCCTCCCCTCCCCCCTCTCCTTTCCTCGCACCTCCATCGTCGTCCTCCTCTTCCTCGTCCGAGGCCTCCTTGCGGCCTCCTTTCTTCCCTGCCTTGAGTTTCCTCCGGGTCCGTGAGGCGTCGTCCTCCGAGTCTGAGCCAGCAGCAGCAGCAGCAGCGGGGGCAGCAGACGTCTTCTTGTCCTTCTGCTTGTCTTCGTCTTCCACGTCACCCGTACCCGAAACCTCTTCGTCGTCCCCGTCGTCATCCTCCAGGCTGGCTCGCTTGCCCTTCCGTGTCTTCTTCTTCTCTGCTTTGGTGGGTGGCGGGGGCTCGGCGGCACTCTCCGGCTCGTCTGTGGCGTCTGGTTTCTGTGGATTGCGGAAGTGATGAGTGCTCCATAGAAGCATGTGCTTTGCCAGACAGGGCCATTACATAAGCAGATTAGCATTGGGCTATTAGCCCAAGGGTTTCCGGTTAGAAAATGTGGCGCCAGACATGACTGGACCCATAGGACTATGCATTGGGTGCATACCCTGACTAGGCGTCCATCCACGTGCCCAGAATAACAGACATCACATTTAGATTATGGTAATTCATTTTAACAGAACATGCAAGTCAAGGATGCAGTGACCTGTGTCCTTCTTACCGCGCACATTGAAGATGTTAGAATATCTGTCCACATGAACTTTTCCTCAGCCAACAAGACAAGTGACGAACAGCAAAAATAGGCAGTGAGTTTCAAGTTTGGGGAAGCTATTTTTCCCAGGAAAAAGGAAAAATGCCCCTTTATAATAAAGCATTCCATGAATCATCGCATTAGCAGACTTATGTAAGATAACCTACTATTCTTAAGGAGTAAATCGGACAGTCAACATTTTGATTAATTATATAACTCAATCACTGTTCGCAAAAAAGACTGTTCAATGCGGAGCTCGTATAGAGTAGAGGCCTCGTCTATATCAGATACGCTTTTTCTTTCTGTGCACGTAAAACAAATATGGCCTTTTATAAAAACACATTTCATGCAATTCTACTACACTTTATATGACTGCAGACATTAGCAGAATCTTTTTTTAAATGACAAATGACAGGGTAGCCTACTCTGCTGACACTCACAATATAATAGGTCTACCGGAAAGGGTGACAGAATATGACATCCATCTAAACTGGAGGAGGAAGATTATAGTCCAAAACAAACTTTTAAGTGACACTAAAGAGTGAATTTGAGCAAAGCGCACTCAACGGGGTAATGGCCGATGTCTCTGCTGGTGCCAATAAGATAGGCTATAGGCCTACTGTTGTTCGCTCAATTGAGTTGAGAATTTACAGATTAGAGTGTTTTCATTGTCTTCTCTTTACAGCAATAGCCATTCTTCTTTCCAAACTATGTTTTCCCATGTTGAATTTTTAAATATTCCAATATGCCTGGCTGGGCCTCTTTTCATTGACAGTCATAACTCAACAATAATCTATTTGGCATTTTCCACATGTGCTGCCCAAATTCCGCATGCTGCCTTTCCTTCCAACTGTAGGCAATGGGATTTAAAACAATCCACAACTTATTAAACATTTTTAAGGCTAGAGGAGGCTAACGATCCTCTGTGGCCAAATCATGCTTAACAGCCTACTTTAAATTATTTTATTTATTTCTGTATAGACAGGAGTAGGCTAATCAGGCTATATCATTTTGGCAATTTAATAACATTTACTTAGGGAAACCTTAGCATTCCCTAGCCTTATCACTGTGCATGAGCCTGTCAATCTACTATCCCCCATAGTAGAAAAGTTGACCTATTCTATTGGTCCGTTTGTTGAGATGGAAAGAGCCCAAACAGACTCTGGGACAGTTGTTGGACGATAGATCCCAAATTCATACAACCAGTAGGCCTCGGATACAGAAAACATACTTTAAAAAGCAACGAGTTGGGCGCAACAGATCAGAACGTTTCGCTTAAATGTTTAAAAAATATAATTTTTTAAGATTATTAAGTCAGCAATGTGCACAAGGCAGTAGGCGGGAATGTGCATTTGGCTACCGGACAATGAAAGAAAGATGATAACCAATAGAAAATAAGAGAAATAGTCCGCATAAAATATTTTCCTCCACGGATATGGTGGGATTCTGCCTAGTCTACTTTGAAGCCTGGTAAAACACGCCCCATAATATGTAGTAAAACACGCCCCATAATATGTAGTAAAACACGCCCCATAATATGTAGTAAAACACGCCCCATAATATGTAGTAAAACACGCCCCATAATATGTAGTAAAACACGCCCCATAATATGTAGTAAAACACGCCCCATAATATGTAGTAAAACACGCCCCATAATATGTAGTAAAACACGCCCCATAATATGTAGTAAAACACGCCCCATAATATGTAGTAAAACACGCCTCATAATATGTAGTAAAACACGCCCCATAATATGTAGTAAAACACGCCTTATAATATGTAGTAAAACACGCCCCATAATATGTAGTAAAACACGCCCCATAATATGTAGTAAAACACGCCCCATAATATGTAGTAAAACACGCCCCATAATATGTAGTGTAGTAAAACACGCCCCATAATATGTAGTACAACACGCCTCATAATATGTAGTAAAACACGCCCCATAATATGTAGTAAAACACGCCCCATAATATGTAGTACAACACGCCCCATAATATGTAGTAAAACACGCCCCATAATATGTAGTAAAACACGCCCCATAATATGTAGTAAAACACGCCCCATAATATGTAGTAAAACACGCCCCATAATATGTAGTAAAACACGCCCCATAATATGTAGTAAAACACGCCTCATAATATGTAGTAAAACACACCCCATAATATGTAGTAAAACACGCCCCATAATATGTAGTAAAACACGCCCCATAATATGTAGTAAAACACGCCCCATAATATGTAGTAAAACACGCCCCATAATATGTAGTAAAACACGCCCCATAATATGTAGTAAAACACGCCCCATAATATGTAGTAAAACACGCCCCATAATATGTAGTAAAACACGCCCCATAATATGTAGTAAAACACGCCCCATAATATGTAGTAAAACACGCCCCATAATATGTAGTAAAACACGCCCCATAATATGTAGTAAAACACGCCACATAATATGTAGTAAAACACACCCCATAATATGTAGTAAAACACGCCCCATAATATGTAGTAAAACACGCCCCATAATATGTAGTAAAACACACCCCATAATATGTAGTAAAACACGCCCCATAATATGTAGTGTAGTAAAACACGCCCCATAATATGTAGTAAAACACGCCCCATAATATGTAGTAAAACACACCCCATAATATGTAGTAAAACACGCCCCATAATATGTAGTAAAACACGCCCCATAATATGTAGTGTAGTAAAACACGCCCCATAATATGTAGTAAAACACGCCCCATAATATGTAGTAAAACACGCCCCATAATATGTAGTAAAACACGCCTCATAATATGTAGTAAAACACGCCCCATAATATGTAGTAAAACACGCCCCATAATATGTAGTAAAACACGCCCCATAATATGTAGTAAAACACGCCTCATAATATGTAGTAAAACACGCCTCATAATATGTAGTAAAACACGCCCCATAATATGTAGTAAAACACGCCTTATAATATGTAGTAAAACACGCCCCATAATATGTAGTAAAACACGCCCCATAATATGTAGTAAAACACGCCCCATAATATGTAGTAAAACACGCCCCATAATATGTAGTGTAGTAAAACACGCCCCATAATATGTAGTACAACACGCCTCATAATATGTAGTAAAACACGCCCCATAATATGTAGTAAAACACGCCCCATAATATGTAGTACAACACGCCCCATAATATGTAGTAAAACACGCCCCATAATATGTAGTAAAACACGCCCCATAATATGTAGTAAAACACGCCCCATAATATGTAGTAAAACACACCCCATAATATGTAGTAAAACACGCCCCATAATATGTAGTAAAACACGCCTCATAATATGTAGTAAAACACACCCCATAATATGTAGTAAAACACGCCCCATAATATGTAGTAAAACACGCCCCATAATATGTAGTAAAACACGCCCCATAATATGTAGTAAAACACGCCCCATAATATGTAGTAAAACACGCCCCAAACACGCCCCATAATATGTAGTAAAACACGCCCCATAATATGTAGTAAAACACGCCCCATAATATGTAGTAAAACACGCCCCATAATATGTAGTAAAACACGCCCCATAATATGTAGTAAAACACGCCCAATAATATGTAGTAAAACACGCCACATAATATGTAGTAAAACACGCCCCATAATATGTAGTAAAACACGCCCCATAATATGTAGTAAAACACGCCCCATAATATGTAGTAAAACACACCCCATAATATGTAGTAAAACACGCCCCATAATATGTAGTGTAGTAAAACACGCCCCATAATATGTAGTAAAACACGCCCCATAATATGTAGCAAAACACACCCCATAATATGTAGTAAAACACGCCGCATAATATGTAGTGTAGTAAAACACGCCCCATAATATGTAGTAAAACACGCCCCATAATATGTAGTAAAACACGCCCCATAATATGTAGTAAAACACGCCTCATAATATGTAGTAAAACACGCCTCATAATATGTAGTAAAACACGCCCCATAATATGTAGTAAAACACGCCCCATAATATGTAGTAAAACACGCCCCATAATATGTAGTAAAACACGCCCCATAATATGTAGTAAAACACGCCCCATAATATGTAGTAAAACACGCCCCATAATATGTAGTAAAACGTTGAGGTTTCAAACAACTGAGTAGCTATACGTTTTCAAGAGGCTTACTGCCTCCAGCTCATTGCAAAGTGGTGTGTGAAGCCTGATGAAGCCTGATGAAGCCTGCCTTCCGTTGACTGTGTATTTGAATGACGAATGGGAAGCACGCTTCAATTACCAGTAGAGAAATAAAAAAAAAATAGCAGGTATTTTTAATCGTGGCCACAAAAATGTTTTCAACCCACGATTGCATTTACAATTGTTGTGCAATGATTGGGCTTATAAAAGCTCTGTCTGACAGATTTTCCTGGTTTAAGGCTCAGTATCTGTATGCTGTGCACATGTGATTAAAAAGATGTATAACGAATATACACAAGCGGCAATTTAATTACACTAAATTATGCTAATTAACTCATAGAAAGAATAAGCATGAACGGTCAAATATATTTACATCAATTGGTATTTCCGTCAATAGGCTAAAACGCATTATCAGCTTTTCTAATTTATTTTTTTAAGCCGGCTATTACTGGCTAACGGAAACCCTGTTATAGCCTACTATAGGGTCATTACATATGCAGATTAGCATTGGGCTATAGCCTGGTATAGGGTCATTACATTTGAAGATTAGCATATGGCTACACTTCACCTTGCTGCCTTTAGCTCCTGTGGTTTCAAGAGACAGTTCCTCCAGCTCCTTCAGGATGTCGTCTTCACTGTTAAAGATCAAATCATTATGATCAATACACAGTAGGCTGCAAAATCCAAGGCAAGTGTAGAAATATTTCCGTCCAGCAGTTGGTTCTTATTTCCTTAGTTATTTTAAAATGGAGCGTTCATTACTGTTGAAGAGAGAGAAATAAAGACTTACTCAAAATCGTCCTTCTTTTTGTCTTTTTTCTTCTTGGCCTTTCCTTTACCTTGCTCCTTGGAGGCTCCCGCTCCTTCGATTTCTGCTGCTAGGGCGTCAAGGTCGATGCCACCGTCTTTGGCACTGAAACAAAGTTATGCAAATCACATATGATGAACATTACACATGGTAAAAGACAGCATTACCAAGCATATCTTCTCCATGCAGATTTCTGCCATATGCTATGTTACAAAAAATGCAGGCTTACAGGCTGACTACACCGCTTACGTCGCGTGAGCGAGCATGCAAAATAAATGTAGAAATCTATGTTATTCAATTATTGCACCAACACTGCTCACGCGGCGCCAACAAGCATCTGCGATGTCAAGGGATAAAATATAAGTAAGTTCTATTTGTGACGCAGATCGCTCTGCAACTCCTGCCTCTCCCATCTCCTCATTGGTTATACCCACGTGGGTGACTGAAAGACGAACGAGGTCAGTGGCGGTAATGCACCTAATTTATGAAAGTTGCCAATCACAATATAAAGTCAAGAGAAGAAAAGTCCTGGAAGGAGGAGAGATTACTAGAAACGATTTGGTTGACCGTTTTATGTGTGGATTATTTGGCGGAGTAGAGAACCTTGTGCATTTCAGGTAAAATAACAACTCAATGTTTTCATCCCAGGAAAAATTAGCTAGCAACAGCAAGCTAGCTAAAAAGGACAAATTAGATAGCAAGTGCAAGCTAGCTAGCTAAATTGCCATAAATGTTTAACGCTTTCGACCTGTCCCCAAATTAATATAATTGGTTGAGAGTTTGTTTTGATATTTTAACCTTTGTGTCGTGATCGCATTTGGTGTGGGGGGACAAAATAAATTTATGCACGCGCGTAGTCGGTTTGGGATCCGTGTTAGCAGCAAAATGATACAAACTAGCAACGAATGTGTGGGATTTCAAATATTTGCAGCCTTGATCAAATTAGCACATTTCACGCAAATATGATTTTCATATCCAGTCCAACAAAAAGACAGACCCAGTCAGTCAGTCGGACAAAAAGACAGACCCAGTCAGTCAGTCAGTCCGACAAAAGACAGACCCAGTCAGTCAGTCAGTCCGACAAAAGACAGACCCAGTCAGTCAATCAGTCCGACAAAAGACAGACCCAGTCAGTCAATCAGTCCGACAAGACAGACCCAGTCAGTCAGTCCGACAAAAGACAGACCCAGTCAGTCAGACCCAGTCAGTCTGTCCAACAAAGACAGACCCAGTCAGTCATTCCGACAAAAGACAGACCCAGTCAGTCAGTCCAACAAAGACAGACCCAGTCAGTCAGTCAGACAAAGACAGACCCAGTCAGTCAGTCAGACAAAGACAGACCCAGTCAGTCAGTCAGACCCAGTCAGTCACAGGACACTAAAAAGTCTTGTCAACAGAAAATGTTGACAGATTTGTAGGCTCTACTGCGGTCCTAAAATGACTTGCTGGTGGCCACAAATCAACCCTGACAGTGGGAAGTGTGCATCCAACAAGAACAACACCACCACCTGAATGGCAGCTGCACACTTGACACTGTTACGCCTTCAGTCCAAAAAATGCAATAACTAATTCTAGACCTTCAGTCTTATGTCAGACGGGTGAAGATGAAAACCAAACATGAAAGACAAACAACTTCAGTCCCTAACCTGTAATGACCATTATGATCATCTCAACTACTAACCATCCACAATCCAACCACAATAACCTTACCTGAAGCAGCACATGGATCTTTGAGACTAAAAGCCCTACGTCTGCTCAGCCTCAGACTTTATACAGAGGGTGAGGCTAGCCTCCTTGCATGCCTGTTGCATCAGCAGTGGAAAACACCTCTATGTTAGAATGAACAGGGCCCAACCCCGGGTAAAACACACAGGGTACACAGTGCAGACACTCTTGCCTCTGGGTAATAAAATCATGAAGAAGCAGCTGATAGACAGGATGTTGATGGAATTATCCTGTTCTATCAATGTTATTCCTTTCACTTATTTACCTGTAATAACTACTATGGATATTGCTTAAATACAAGTGCCTTTAGGGTTAGGGGCTAGTGGTTGTTTCTGGACCAGACCTATAATAGTTGTTGGTTATGGGGAACAGAGAGGACCATAGTTAATCAAGCTTTAATATCCTTCCGCCATTGCTGTTCAGCGCCATCTTTAGCCCTGGCCTGGTATCATCTTGACCTCACAGCAGAGTTGACTGGAACAGGAGCAGGCTACAGATCAGCAGTATACAGTACAAGGGGTGAGAGCTCACCATCACGGCAGGTCAGTCAATATATATCCCTCAATTATCAACTTAAATGGCAGCCGCCGCCACCAAGCCAGCACGACACTTAGCCTACTGTCGCTCTGTCTATTATCTGTCAAGGCTCATTCCCACAGTCAAAAGCAGACACCTGGTCATGACTTACAAAGGGTGGATAAGAGTGCCTACTACAAGGAGCTAGTGTAGATTTGTGCACTTGGCAGACAAGCAGCCATTGTAGGGCTATGTCGTAATGAGACGTGAGTCAGTGTCAATTGACATCTCTATTCAGGAATGTATCAATTTATGAACAACAACATTGGTTAAGACTTTTGGTCGTAAAGCATCATACTTGGCAATGGAAATAGTATATATATTTTTACCAGAGATCAGTATACTGCTTTATTCTGAAGCCCCACCAAACTGAGGACAACAAATCTCTGGGGTATCAATCGCAAATGACCATGTTTACTCACACGGGGTCACAGCCATTGAATGGATACTCAAGCCATAGAGGCGACAGTTTGGACAATGAATGAGGGCCATTTCTGACAGCACAATGAAAAGGGATGATGTTGCAGGCATGGGGCATAGCCAGGCTGGAGGTCCTCACTTGTGTTGTCAGTGACTCAAAGATTCAGCAATAGTTCGCTGACAATGTCCTCCTAGAATTGCAACATATATAGCTAGTTATCTGCGTTTCCCTATTAGTGGGCGAGCAAGGTAGCTAAGTTAGATAGCTCACGAGCTAATGGAAATTAACTTCATTATGTGACTGCATGGAGCCTGGCTAGCTAGCTGGTAGTAGGATGCCAATGTAGCTGCATAACATATGCTAGCTAATAGCGAGAATAATAGGTTTCGTGTCTCTGTTGTTCAGCATCAAGTATGTTTATACGATATATAAATTGGTTAATTCATTGTCAATATGAAAGGTAGAAAACAAGTGCGCGAGGATAACGTTAGCTTATGAATAAGCCCGAGACGGGAGGCCTAGCCAAGGCAATCTGCCGCCACATGAAACTCATGGCTTCAGTATCATGCTAATGCTAGCCAGCTCAGCCTGTACGACTAGCGTTAGCTAGCTAACCGTTATAGTCATAGAAGTCTGTTGCATACATCACAACTTTCTCAAATCGTATGACACACGGGCCACACTATCGTGTACCTGTCATCGCCTGACTTTTTCTGTTTCTTCCCCATTCTCCTTGTTTTTAATTTTATCCACAATGTTCAGCCTCGTTGTTCGCCGATACAGCACATATGGTTGGTCCAATGGGGGTTGGTCACACATCCTGCGCAGTTGCAGAGCGTTTTCTATTGCCTGTACTGAAGTGAAGGGCATCTTCACTGCGCAAATTGCGCAGGTATAATGGAGTAACACATTATTAATAGTATTGTTATTGTGACAGGTGCAAAGAAATGTGTGGTCAGGGTCAGTCAGTAGTACGGCATCCCAGGGGCAAATTAGGGTCAAGTACCTTGCTCAAGGGTACATCGACAGATTTTTCACCTTATCGGCTCAGGTATTCAAACTAATAACCTTTCAGTTACTGGTCCAACACTAACCGCTAGGCCAAATAGTTTTATAATCAACCCAAGATAAACAGCAGCATGTCATTTTCAATGAGAGCAAATTAATCATAGTGGGCACTGTGTTCGAGCTAGCGAGATCCTATTGGCACCTTCTAGCATGTATTTGCATATTTCAGTTAGGGAACGCCACTCTGTGAAGTGTGCGTGTGAAATAAGTCAATTGGCATTTCGCCCTTACACTCCTTCTAAACAAAGCTATTTTTTACAACTTTGACAAAGGGTCAAATCTATTAAACTTAGTCCACTCTGTTCGTAACAGATTTTAGTTTTGGGAACAGAAAACTGTATTGGGATGTAATGTTTCATCGATGACAAAAATTTGCAGAATGTCAGCCAAAATCCATATCGCTCCATCTTCCCCCACTGCCCGCCACTGGGCTTCTTCTCATCACTTTCAAAGCAGAGGATAGTTGAAGGATGTGGGGGAAGCTAAGTTGTTAGCAGCACACTGACCCCCATTACAGAGGCAGCATTTATTGCACTCTGGAAAAGGATGTAACCTATTTTCTAAAGGGTATATTTAAGAAATAAGGCCAGAGGGGGTATGGTATATGGCCAATATACCACGGCTAAGGGCTGTTCTTATGCACAAGGCAATGAATGCTGAGTGCCTAGATACAGTCCTTAGTCATGGTATATTGGCCACATATCACAAACCCCCGAGGTGCCTTATTGCTATTATAAACTGGTTACCAGCGTAATTAGATGTTTATGCAGAATTTGTGCTATAGAAATACTTTGTGTGCATATAAAGCCAGGGTCTACAGATAACTTTCTAGAACAGCTATACAGAGAGCACCCCTTCCCTTGGTCCAGAGAAGCTGGTGATTAAACCATCCCAATAACAAAACCCTGGACAACTCAGTATGTCATGCAGCAGTGCTTTATTCACATCATGAAGACAACTCTTCGGCACAGATTATACATCTTTCTTTCAAGTTCTTTATTTTGTGGGATTGTCCTCAGAAATTCTGCTGCGATTACTGATGTCTCATAGGGACATAATTTCCCACCTATCAGGTGTAAGGAGAACTCTCGAGACAACTCCACAGGTAACCAGTCCGAGGGAACCTCAATGTCACAAGTTTCTATAATGCCATTTTTGATGTCCATGTTTAGAGTTGCATTGCAGATAGATGTGTCATTTTTCAACTCAAAAGTCGTACAGATACTGAACTTAGGAGTCCTTCCAAATGTCCACTCCCATGCCAACAGTTCACGGGCCATTCTTTGGATACCAGGCAAGGACAGCTCATCACTTGGGTCCACAAGTGTTACAGGGCTGCTGAAACCAAACTCTGTGTTGTACTGGGATGCCACTGAATCCATGATAGTGTCACAGTCCAACGTCGGGTCCTCATCCAGCAGGTTTTTCACAGGGGATGGCACGCTTTGCGTTGCATTGCTCTTGATACCCTGGCAGGTGGATTTCAGCACCGCGGACAGCAGTGCCCTGTCAGCCGAACACAGCAGAGTGCAGTGATGGTAAGCTGCTGTCCTTCCCAATTTAGCAGCGGTTCCTGAAATCTTGTGTTGGCCATTCAGCAAGATGTCAAACCTCTCTGTTGCACGTACATCCATGTCTGGCCTGAGTCCTTTCAGAGCACTTGTCACAACTTGGAGATTCCTGTGACGGTCATAGTTTTTCTTGGAGGTGAAGAAAGTCAAATTGACATTTCCTAAATCGTGGAATACAGTCCCGCCCCCACTGCGTCGCCTGGCGAGCGGTATCCCTTTCTGTCTCATGACCTGAAGGTTGCACTCTTGCCACGGGTTCTGATGTCTCCCTATCACCACCGCTGGGGCATTACTCCATAAGAAGAGCATGTTACGGTTTTGGAGGTCAACATGATTGTGTATCCAGTCCTCCAATGCTAAGTTTTCAAATATGTCTGTTGACAAAGATTTGAGGATAAGTCCTGACTTACCAGTCTCGTCAATGACAGCTGACAATGTGCTCTTGGCTCGAGCCGATCGAAAACAGGCTTGGGATTGTGCGCACAAATTCGAGAATGTTCTTAAAATCATCGCGCCTCTATCTGTCGTTTCTTCTGTGCATCTGAAAATAGTTTATCTCTTTTGTGGAAAGAAACTTTTCAAAATACATGAATGGAAACATTCAGAGTGAATATGTTTTCAGATCCAATTCGTTTTTACACAGATTTCCGCTGTTCTTCCTCTTATTTTCTTAAAGGCACTTTATTTACCCTTGTTGTAACACTGCCATCTGCTGTGCTGGAGCGATATCGACTCCATGTTGCACAAATGATTTTCGATGCTGCTTTTTCCACGCCACCCAGTGGCATAAATCGTATATTGAGTCAAAAAGGATGACTCGTTCCTGAGGGGCTGGCTGGGTTGGATTTAAAATATTATTTTTGGCTTATTTTTCAAAATCAACAAAGTAACAGGGTAACACTTGCCCCTCTGCAAAAGCAGCCACAAAAGGCTCACTATATGGAAGTATCATGTACTGCAGAGGGACAACAGCTAGGCTCGCACAAAACAGATTGACAGTGCAATTTATTATAGTAGCCTACTTTTTAATCCTGAGTAAGGCAAAATAACTTTGATTTATTTGAAGCCTGGGGTGCATTCATTTTATTTTAAAATGGTAGCATAAATTGCGTAGAACACTGCAATGCATTTAGCAATGCATTCAAATCAGTCATTCTGATGCATAATATTTTGCATTTAGATTTGGAATTACACTAGGCTAACATTATCTTCTGCTAACATTATCAGCACGTGCTGTCAGTGTGTGGTGGAGTACCGGGTCACTGCGTTGTCAAGGTAATGGACGCACACTGTGAAGAAAGGGCCTTTGCTGATTGGCTTGCAAGCTTGCGATATGGCGAATTCCCATCGAATCCTGACATCTGATTGGTCAGATCGTTTATCCGTATGAAAAGCGGTTTAGGAGCCATTCAGGGTTTACAACAGCAAACCCCAGTGATCTATCCAGATAACCTCACGTAACTATTTGCTAGCTACAGCTATAACTATTTCTTCCATAAAGTAAGTTGAAGATCTCTCTCTCAACCATTATTTGTTTTTGTTTACATCTAACGTTTTACTTAGACAAGCAGAGTAGATTTAGCCTAATTATATTTAAGTGTTTAGCGAGCAATCTTGCCATAATCAAATCAGTAGCGCTTTCGACATTTCAAGGCTAGCGTCGTTAGCAAGATTGCTGTGATTTGGAAGACACTACTTTGCAAACTAGCAACCTTTTGAACACCAATACTGTGCGGTTTATAATACATTCATAATCAATAGCTCGATTAAAATAACCTGTTCGCCAAATAAGGAACTTTAATGCAATGTTTTGGTTTGCAAGGTCAAATTTGAATATGCTTGGTTACCATGACAACGTAAATTGTTTAGAACAGTGTCATAAATCAGGCACTTCTTGTTAGTTTTTTATCTATCAGCTTGATACAGACATTTTCTTATGTGAATTATTTTCACCTAATCCCCATTGCCCTTCCTGTGTCAGGCTGCAGAGGTTAGTGTGGCTCGTGTGCGGGCTGAGGAGGTGCAGCTTCAGCAGGGGGTGAGGGGAGGGGGAGGAGGAGGTGGAGGAGCTATCTTTGGAGAACCACCAGGAGCCAGGCCATATCAGTACACCAGCTCAGCTGCAGGAAGAGCAGGACCAGCAGGGCCCCACACTGGAGACAACAGAGGACCACACACAGCATGCAGAGGTAGACTTACTGTGTGCTAAAGAGGGAATGCGATGTGAATACTGAACACAATGGATGAGTGAATGTCTGATTGAATCAATGCAAGATTTCTTGGGGTCTGGTTTTGTAGAGCATCATCGAAAACCTGCAGAGGAAGATCACGTCGCTAGAGGGCGCTATCACCAAAGTGACACCTGTAAGACCACGACTGATACCACTATATTGCATTCTAATTCAACAGGCATAAAGAAAATAGTATAATCAATAGCCTACATTTACCATCCACCCTGGCTTCTGGCTTCTGGGCTATGTCTCAGGATAGCGAGTCGGCAGACACTGAACCAATAGAACTTGAGACCCAGCTGAACCCCACAGTAGAGCAGAATCAGGAGCAGGACCTGCAGGCCTTACTGGACCAGTTGCACCAGGAGAGAGACAGTCTGAACAGACTGGTGCAGAAGCTCAGCCTCACAGGTGAGTTACTCTGGGGCTGGACTGAGAGGAGAGGGGGTAGTGGAGAACGCGTTGCCAGAATGTGATGTAACATTGTTGGCTATCCTACAGAGAGAGAGCAGGTCCTGTTCACAGAGCCAGGCAGCAGGGGGAAACGTGGCTCTCGTCTGGACAGCTTCTTGCGGAGCGTGGAGGAGGAGAGGGACTACTACAGACAGGAAGCAGACAGCCTGAGGAGGATGCTGAGGGGCAGGTGCTCCTGTAGCCCCTGTCGGGGGCACCTCCAGAGCCGCAGCCCCACCCGCCAGTCCCCTGTCAAGGTAAAGGAATGTCTGTCTAATATTAACTAGAAATGTAAATAGGGATTTGTTACACCATCTTCAGTGTTATAAATGTATAAATGAGGCTATATATCAATTTTCAGAAATGTTGGTAAATTAGCTAGCACTGCCTTAGACCACTGTGCCACCCGGGAGGCCTCAGAAATGATACATTTTTGACATCAATAAAATAAAACAATTAAATAAAAATTAATTGAGTAATATAAGATCTGTGAAACATTTACATTTGACATTTTAGTCATTCAGCAGATGTTCTCATCCAGAGCGACTTAGAGTAAGTGCATTCATCTTAAGGTAGCTAGGTGCGACAACCACATTTCACAGTCAAATATACAGGATACCAACATTGCATTCTGTAACGGTTTTCTTCTGTTGAAGGAGAGGAGGACCAAAATGCAGCGTGGTTAGTGTTCAACATGTTTAATAAGGACAATAAACGTGAACACTACAAAATACAAAACAACAAATGTGGGGGGGAGAAAAAACAAAAAACAGTCCTATCTGGTGCATAGACAGAAGACAACCACCCACAAAATACCCAGAGAACATGGCTGCCTAAATATGGTTCCCAATCAGAGACAACGATAAACACCTGCCTCTAATTGAGAACCAATCTAGGCAACCATAGACTTACATAATCACCTAGACTAGAGAACACCCCATAAACATACAAAACCCCTAGACTAGACAAAACACATACAGTGCCTTGCGAAAGTATTCGGCCCCCTTGAACTTTGCGACCTTTTGCCACATTCAGTGCAGCAAACTCTCTCCAGAAGTTCAGTGAGAATCTCTGAATGATCCAATGTTGACCTAAATGACTAATGATGATAAATACAATCCACATGTGTGTAATCAAGTCTCTGTGTAAATGCACCTGCACTGTGCTAGTCTCAGAGGTCCGTTAATAGCGCAGAGAGCATCATGAAGAACAAGGAACACACCAGGCAGGTCCGAGATACTGTTGTGAAGAAGTTTAAAGCCGGATTTGGATACAAAAAGATTTCCCAAGCTTTAAACATCCCAAGGAGCACTGTGCAAGCGATAATATTGAAATGGAAGGAGTATCAGACCACTGCAAATCTACCAAGACCTGGCCGTCCCTCTAAACTTTCAGCTCATACAAGGAGAAGACTGATCAGAGATGCAGCCAAGAGGCCCATGATCACTCTGGATGAACTGCAGAGATCTACAGCTGAGGTGGGAGACTCTGTCCATAGGACAACAATCAGTCGTATATTGCACAAATCTGGCCTTTATGGAAGAGTGGCAAGAAGAAAGCCATTTCTTAAAGATATCCATAAAAAGTGTCGTTTAAAGTTTGCCACAAGCCACCTGGGAGACACACCAAACATGTGGAAGAAGGTGCTCTGGTCAGATGAAACCAAAATTGAACTTTTTGGCAACAACAACAAGACGTTATGTTTGGCGTAAAAGCAACACAGCTCATCACCCTGAACACACCATCCCCACTGTCAAACATGGTGGTGGCAGCATCATGGTTTGGGCCTGCTTTTCTTCAGCAGGGACAGGGAAGATGGTTAAAATTGATGGGAAGATGGATGGAGCCAAATACAGGACCATTCTGGAAGAAAACCTGAGTCTGCAAAAGACCTGAGACTGGGACGGAGATTTGTCTTCCAACAAGACAATGATCCAAAACATAAAGCAAAATCTACAATGGAATGGTTCAAAAATAAACATATCCAGGTGTTAGAATGGCCAAGTCAAAGTCCAGACCTGAATCCAATCGAGAATCTGTGGAAAGAACTGAAAACTGCTGTTCACAAATGCTCTCCATCCAACCTCACTGAGCTCGAGCTGTTTTGCAAGGAGGAATGGGAAAAAATTTCAGTCTCTCGATGTGCAAAACTGATAGAGACATACCCCAAGCGACTTACAGCTGTAATCACAGCAAAAGGTGGCGCTACAAAGTATTAACTTAAGGGGACTGAATAATTTTGCACGCCCAATTTTTCAGTTTTTGATTTGTTAAAAAAGTTTGAAATATCCAATAAATGTCGTTCCACTTCATGATTGTGTCCCACTTGTTGTTGATTCTTCACAAAAAAATACAGTTTTCTATCTTTATGTTTGAAGCCTGAAATGTGGCAAAAGGTCGCAAAGTTCAACGGGGCCGAATACTTTCGCAAGGCACTGTAAATCCCCCATGTCACACCCTGACCTAACCAAAATAAAAAAGAAAACAAAGATAACTAAGGCCAGGGCGTGACACATTCCAGCGAAACAATATAGCGTTTAGCAAAATAAACACATTTTCATTTAATCTATTAATTAAACATCTGAGAACAGTAATATTTTACACACACATGAAGGTACCCATAAGCAATCATTTCTGATGAAAAAATACAAATGTAAAAAATTGGTGGACATAGCATTTTGTAAATAAACTCTTCAAATATTACTTTTTCCATATTAATCAGAAAAACATCTAATTTCTGACCAATGTCTCCTGGACTGTGAGCACTTTGTCATAATACTAATGTAACAGCTGATGTACTCTTTTGAAATCTTACATCATGTCTTGTTCCCCTGTTTTGGGCAGGGGGGCAGCTATGATTCTGAGCTGATCAGGGTCTTGAGAGAGCGGGACGAGATGCAGAACATGCTGGATAAGTATGAGCGCCACCTGTCAGAGATCCAGGCCAACGTGAAAGTTCTGACTGCCGACAGAGACAAGACCAGCATGCACTACCAGCAGGCCAGTACCATTCTTAAAGGAATAGTTAACTCCAACAACACGTTTTGTCCGACTTTTTCTTCGCTCAGGACCAAATGAATGGGAAATCATTTTGCTGGTAACAATCCCTTTCTTCATCAGGCCCAGCAGGAGATAGCGTCGCTGCGTCGCGAGGTACTGAAATCCAAGTCGTCGCGCGCAGCTAAGAGCAGTGTCACTGTGTCGGCTCAGAGCATCCTGAAGCGCGTGGAGGCGGAGAGAGACGAGGCCAAGGTCGACCTCCACCGTATGAGCACAGAGAGGGACAGTCTGAGGGAGAGACTCAAGGTCAATATATTAACCAGATTGGACAATCTACTTCTGAGTGTTCCAGCATGGCCATCTATTGACTACCAATTAATGTGTGTGTGTGTGTATCCTGCTGAGAGAAAGTGTCTATGTTTGTGTTGCGTGTTGTCAGATCTCTCAGGAGACAGCCATCAGTGAGAGGGCTCATCTGGAGCAGAGGGTGGAGGACCTGCAGACAGCCATTCTCACTGTGAGTGAGGAGGTGAAAACCTCCATAGAAACACAATGATTAGAACAGACACACTCTTTAAATGTCCTAAGTTTGAAATGGAATGTTCGTTCTGCTAATTGCATTTCATGGTGATTCTCCTTGCTGTAGCTGGAGCATGAGCGGGGGGACCAGAAGAGCCGTCTTGCCCTGATGAGGGAGTCCATGATGGGGCTGGAGGAGGAGGTCCACACCCTGGGTAGGAAGCTGACCGCTGCTGAGGACGAACACAGCAGGACCAGGAACGAGTGTGTCATGCTGAGGTAAGTAAGGAACCAGCACTGATGTATGAAGTCATGTGGTTGGGGATTCCCTTCCTGCATCAGCCACATACTGGACATGTGTGGGAGCTGTTACTTCTATAGTGTCCATTTAATCCCTTTAATATCATCATTTTAAGTGTGTGCTCGCACGTGTGTGTTCAGACTGTCCAACAGTGAGACACAGAACGCCCTGAGTGACAGCCAGCGCAGACTGACCTCCCGCATCGGAGAACTACAGAACTCCCAGGAGAGGAACAAACTGCTGGACGAGAAGAACGGTGAGGAGACGAGGTCTGCCTCTGTGTGTGTGTGTGTGTGTGTGTGTGTAATAACACTATTTCAGATAACCTTACCAAACTGAGCCTTATCTGTTGTGTCAGACTCTCTACTGAGGCAGATGTCTGGTCTAAGAGAGGAGGTGAGCAGTCTACAGTCCACCATCACTGACCTGGACCAGAGGAGAGACTCCCTGCAGGAGCAGCTGGAGAACAAGACTGACCTCCTTAACTCAGCCCACAACCAGCTGGATGACAAAGTAATCAACTGAACACTAACTACACACACAGCCAATTGTACCTGCCAGCCTACCTACCTGCCAGCCTACCTGCCAGCCACTTTAGGAAGTTGAAATGCCCACTTGGATATCACCTCATGAGATGTGACACATTGGTCTAGTATCAGTGATTGAGTGATGGTCTCTTTGGTTTCTATGTGTTTTTCTTCAGGAGAAGACCATCAGGAATCTCAGGTTGTCCATTGAGGATCTAGAGACATCAGCAGAGTGAGTCTGAGTTGTCCAGTACCACAAAGCTTCACACAGCAGCATCAGATGCCAGGTCACCATACTAAGGCTCACTCAGAAACGCATACGGATTGCACCACCTGTGTAAGTTAACCTCGAAACTCTGACCCCTGGCTGTGACCTTTCTGTTCCCCAGGAGTGTTCGTGAGGAGCTGGCAGGGCGGGAGAGGGAGCTGGAGGCTTTGAGGAGGAGGCTGGGGGATGCGGAGGAGGAGCTGGGGGCTTTGGCCAAGTTGAAGGATTCCACCCTGAGGGAGAATGCCCAACTCCAAGAGGAACTGGACATGAGCCGCCTCAACAACCAGGTCAGATACAGCACGTTCTGACCAAACCAGAGCACAATTATTATTTTTTAACTTTGAAATGATCAACCTTTTAGGGTTTATATTATTTAGGGAGGATGGTATGTAGCCTGGTATCTGTCTCTGTTCAGCTATTGTACTCAGCTATTGTCTCTGTTCAGCTATTGTACTATGTGTCATTTGCCAAGTGACAGGAGTGGCAAGGATTGGAATGTTAGCTAAAAAGACTGGAACTTGACTAGATGCCATGGGCTCATGGTCCAGAATAGTTTTTCATCCCAGGTGATTGGTTAGGGCAAACAGTAGTAGAAAACACTAGGATGCCATATTATTCATGATATACCAAACCTCATGGCCATTATCTCTTTAGAATCTCACGAACACTTTGTAAGGTCTAGTTTGTTTTGCTGTCCAGGCCCTGGAGCTGAATTCTGAGGACTCTGCCCAGGAGGTGAATGAGCTGCAGAGGAAGGTACAGGACTATGTGGCTGACATCTCCCGCACCGAGAACCTGCTGTCCACCAAGGTACCCTCTGCTGTAACTGAATGGATGATATTTCAATCTGTGATCTGTTAGTTATGTCTTGTCAAACAAATTATCACTTATCCAGAGTAGCTATGGCTTCACACAGGCAGCCCAGTTCTGATATTTAGCCCAAACATTGTCAAAAGAGCTGATCTGATTGGTCAAAATACCTATTAGTGGAACAATAATCAGAATTGGGGTTCTGTGTAAACGCAGCCTTTGAGTTCCAGATCAATTCCTTTTTGAAAATGTGTTTTTTTCCTTTCCTCCTTGTGCTTACTGTAAGCGGCAATCAACGTTTTCAGACTGGAGTTGGGTAGGGATTGATAGCCAAGACCTTTTCACTTGCACTGATTCATTGTGGAGCTAAACAAATAATCCAAATGTGTGTGTGTGTGTGTGTGTGTGTGTGTGTGTGTGTGTGTTTGTGTGTGTGTGTTCACCAGGAGCGGGAGTGCAGGGAGCACCAGGATGCTCGGCGGCGTGCGTCGGCCCAGGCCGAGAGCTGGGAGGGGCAGGCGCGGCAGGCGGAGGGGAGCATCAGCGAGCTGAGGCTGGAGCTCATGTCCTCAGACATGGAGAGACGCAGACTCAAGGAGAAGGTGGAGGCTCTGGAGGCCAGTCTGCAGGAGGTCTGTATAACCTCACTGTCTCTATCATGAGGGATTATCACTGGTTACACACTGGGTCGTATTCATTAGACACCAAACGGACTGAAACAGGGTGGGACTACCTGAAGTTGTCCAATAACAAAAGCTCATTTTAGTTTTCTATTGTAAAAGGTTTTTAGCTACGTTTTACCATGTTGTGCATAATGAAGATGACCCTGGACTCCTATAGTTGTGTGTATCCTAGGCGTTGTCTGCAGAGCGGAGCTGCAGCAGCCAGGTGTCTCAGCTCAACAGGAGTCTGCTGCACACTGAGGAGCAGTTGAGACAGACCCAGGGGGAACACACCGCCACTCAGACTGACCTGGAGAAGACCAGGGAGCTCTGTGTCAAACTGGACTCCAGCAAGGAGGCTGTGAGTCATGGAGGGGATGGTGTGTGTGTGTGCGTGTGTGTGTGTGCGCGCACATACAGTACCGGTCAAATTTTTAGAACACCTACTCATTCAAGGGTTTCTTTATTTTCACTATTTTCTACATTGTAGAATAATAGTGCAGACATCAAAATAACACATGAAATAACACAGATGTAATCATGTAGTAACCAAAACAGTGTTAAACAAATCTAAATCTATTTTATATTGTAATGAATCTCCGCCTTCTCTGAGGAAGAGTAAGAAGGATCGGACCAATATGCAGCGTGGTAAGTGTTCATCATCATTTATTAGACTGAACGCACAAAACAAAAGAACAAAGTGAAATGGAAGAATGAAACAGTTCTGCAAGGTGACATATACTAAACAGAAAACAACTACCCACAACAAAATGGGGAAAACAGGCTACCTAAGTATGATTCTCAATCAGAGACAACGAACGACACCTGCCTCTGATTGAGAACCATACTAGGCCAAACACATAGAAATATAACAACATAGAAAAAGGAACATAGACTACCCACCCCAACTCACGCCCTGACCAAACTAACACAAAGACATAATAAAGGAACTAAGGTCAGAACGTGACATATATTTGAGATTCTTCAAATAGCCACCCTTTGCCTTGATGACAGCTTTGCACACTCTTGGCATTCTCTCAACCAGCTTCATGAGGTAGTCACCTGGAATGAATTTCACTTAACAGGTGTGCCTTCTTAAAAGTTAATTTGTGGAATTTATTTCCTCCTTAATGCGTTTGAGACAATCAGTTGTGTTGTGACAAGGTAGGGGTGGTATACAGAGGATAACCCTATTTGGTAAAAGACCAAGTCCATATTATGGCAAGAACAGTTCAAATAAACAAAGAGAGATGACAGTCCATCATTACTTTAATATGTGATGGTCAGTCAATACGGAAAATGTCAAGAACGTTGAAAGTTACTTCAAGTGCAGTCGCAAAAAACATCAACCATCAAGCCCTATGATGAAACTGGCTCTCATGAGGACCGCCACAGGAAAGGAAGACCCTGAGTTACCTCTGCTGCAGAGGATAAGTTCATTAGAGATACCAGCCTCAGAAATTGCAGCCCAAGTAAATGCTTCCCAGACACAGTATCAGACCTTCATGGTCAAATTTCTGCCAAGAAACCATGACTAAAGGACACCATTAAGAAGAAGAGACTTGGTTGGACCCAGAAACATGAGCAATGGACATTAGACCGGTGGAAATCTGTCCTTTGGTATGATGATTCCAAATTGGAGATTTTTGGTTCCAACCGCAGTGTCTTTGTGAGACACAGTGTGGGTGAACGGATGATCTCCGGATGTGTATTTCCCACCGTAAAGCATGGAGGAGGAGGTGTTATGGTGTGGGGGTGCTTTTCTGGTAACACTGTCTATGATTTATTTAGAATTCAAGGCACACTTAACCAGCATGGCTACCACAGCATTCTACAGCGATACGCCATCCCATCTGGTTTGAGCTTAGTGGGACTATCATTTGTTTTTCAACAGGACAATGACCCAACACACCTCCAGGCTGTGTACGGGCTATTTGAACAAGAAGGAGAGCTGACCTCCACAATCCACCGACCTCAACCAAATTGAGATGGTTTGGAATGAGTCGGACCGCAGATTGAAGGAAAAGCAGCCAACAAGTGCTCAGCATATGTAGGGAACTCCTTCAAGACTGTTGGAAAAGCATTCCAGGTGAAGCTGGTTGAGAGAATGCCAAGAGTGTGCAAAGCTGTCATCAAGGCAATGGGTGGCTATTTGAAGAATCTAAAATATATTTGGATTTGTTTAACACTGTTTTTGTCACTACATTATTCCATATGTGTTATTTCATAGCTTTGATGTCTTCACTATTATTCTACAATGTAGAAAATAGTAAAAATAAAGAAAAACCCTGGAATGAGTAGGTGTTCTAAAACTTTTAATCGGTAGTGTATGTCAACATGTTTGTGTGTGTGTGTGTGTTAACAGTACACTGTGTGTGTGCTTGTAGGTGCAGTGTGAGCTGGAGCTGCTCAGGAAGCAGCTGTCCAGTGAGCGTCTGAGCATGAAGAGCCTGGAATCCATGCTGGTGTCCACCAGGGAGAAGGAGCTACACCGACAGCTCAGCTCCCAGGAGAGACACACCGAGATCCAGCTGCTCAGGGACAAACTCACCGCGGCCGACAGCAAGGCGTGAGCAGACACTTGGTCGCTGTTGGAAGGGTTTCTGATTTGTTCGGTTGCCTGTTTTGACAGCTTCCCTCTTTGTTTCTCTCCCTCTTTCTCTCTCTTTTTTTCATCTATCCACCTCCAACTCAATTCTCTCTCTCTCTCTACATTTCGGTCTGTCTATCTCTCTCTCCCTCTCTCTCTCTCCTACTCACTCTCTCTCTCTCTCTCAGGAGCTCTCAGCGTAGAGAGGTGGCTACATTGAGTACTCGTTCGGCACAGCTAGAGGCTGACCTGGACATGACCAAAAGACAGCTATCTACTGAGCGGTTTGAGAGGTCCGTCTGTCAGTCTGTCTGTCTCTCCTTGCTTGTTGTAAAGGCTTGGCTTGTGATTTACTCTCTCTCTCTCTCTCTCTCTCTCTCTCTCTCTCTCTCTCTCTCTCTCGTAGGGAGAGGGCAGTGCAGGAGCTGCGTCGTCAGGGTCTGTCGTCATCGTCCTCTGGCCTGCATCCCTCCTCCCCTCACCTGCGTCGCTCCCTCAGCCCCAGCAGGCCCCTGTGGTCCACCCCAGACCACCTGGCCAGAGAGAGATCCCCAGAGAGGTGGGCCCCCTCCCTGAACACCTCACACTGAATATAGCACACATATATTTCTACATCTCACTGTGTGTGTGTGTGTGTGTGTGTGTGTGTGTGTGTGTGTGTGTGTGTGTGTGGTGACAGGAGCCTGGGGTTCAAGGACCTCTACGACTGAACAGATCTCTCTCTGGAGGAAAGATACCCCAACCTTCTCTCTAGTCCTCACTGTGCTATGATGTCATTCTTCAACTCAAACTTGTGATGTCATGATCAGGACCTCAGGTTCAGAACAACCCTCCTAGACCGGAAATAGTTTCAACAAGTGTTATCTCAAATGTATTTTTTATTAAATTGTACAAATGAACTGACATCACTGTGTTTGGTTGTGTATTGATCTGTAAAATGAGTGACCATTTAGTATATTTTTGATGAAGATTTGATTCAAATGAACTACAGCTAAAAGAGGGAAATTATGTTCTTTCATTAATGTATTCTATTTTTTGTAAAACTTCTGAGAGAAGGGCTTTAATAAAAAATAATATTTTTTGTTCTGGTTTACTTTTCAGTCATAAGTCAGTTGAACCTTGCAGAATGGTACTGTAGGCTACATGTTCAACTGGCCACTCAGTCTCTGTCTCTCGCCCTGGGTTGCTTTGTTCTCTAAATCATAGATGGGAAACTGGTGGTCTGCACAGCCCCCCTTTTGTAGGCCCGCGGATCAATTTACAAAATTTGTTATTTTGATTTATTGTTGCTGGGGTCTCAACTTACTGTTGAGAGTTAGAATAGTAGACGGTGCAATTGTGCATCAGCAGTTTTTCTCTTGTAATGTCAGTCACTGCCGGTCACTCAATTAGCCCGTCAGCAAATTTGAGTTATGATTGGTAAGTTAGTTGAGCCATCTAAACTTATAGTAATCTTGGTGAAATTACCGACTGGGGGCCCCCATTGATAATGTTATTCACTCTCAGATATCATATTAAAAACTGCAATTATTTCTCTCCAACCTATGGCAAAATTAATAGAATTGCAGGAAATTAGCTGTAACACTGCTCATTTTTCTCTGCGCCATTGCATAATGAGCAGAATTGCATGAAATTAGCCTAGTGGTTAGAGCGTTGGGCCAGTAACCGAAAGGTTGCTGGATCGAGTCCCCGAGCTGACGAGGTAAACACGGCAGTTAACCCACTGTTCCCCGGTAGGCCTTCATTGTAAATAAGAATTTGTTCTTAACTGACTTGCCTAGTTAAATAAAGGTTAAATACATTTTTTTTACATAAAATATACAATTTCTAAGTATTCTCAGCCCAATGGCAAAATGTTTATAATTGCCTCAATCTTGCTTTAAAACTGCAACATTTTCTCTACGCCCCAAAGTCTACGCCTCAAAGTCGCCCATCCCTACTCTAACTCAACAGAAGGCAGGTACAGTAGGTTATACGTGCTATGACCAATCACCATGTTTACTGTATGACTAGACAGACACATGATAATCCTGCAATAAACTAAACAGATTGGACAGGCACAGTACACCCAACATGGGAAACAGCATTTACAATCATTAGGAAAGATAATATCACAGGGGTTTGTGAAACACAAGCGGCAATCTATTTGAATATACCGTTTCTATGGCATAAACCGATACTCTCACATCACACATCAATCAACAATAAAAAAAGAAGCTTGCACTGTTTCTATCCAGCATTATTTTATGACATTGTGTAATAATATGGTTCATTGGGCGTGGAAAGATGTGCTTCGGAGAGATGAAATAAGACCAATAATAAGACTAATAACCAGGAAAGACGTGAGAACAAGGTCACCTTCAGCACTAAAATAGGAAAGCCCTGAAGAGGGAAGGAGAACGGAAAGAGAGAGAGAGCAGTGAAGACACAGTGGGGGGTACCAGCTAGTTATACCTGTGGAGGGCGTTCTGTAGAAATTAGTATTGGGGGGGGGGGGGGGTGTGTGTGTAGTTTCATGGTGTGACTAGCAGTGTGCCAGGTGTGTCATAACACTCCTGTTCTGTCTCAGAAGTAGATTGGGTAGGCTGAATGTCTGCGTCCTGCCCAAGGTAATGACTATCCAAAGGTTGATGTCAGGTTGCTGCCAGGCTGCTGCCTGACTACAGGATGCAGGAGAGCAGAATTTCTAGTCCCCCCAAGTTTTCTGTATTTCATTTTATTGTTAATTTGGAAATCTGTTACAAAAAATTCCTATGCGTGATAGAGATACACAGTGTATCCTTTAGGCATGTAAACAAGGGTTGAAATGATTATGTTTTAGTCAAATATTAGATCTGTTTGGGCTTCTTGCAGTCAATCTACAGTCTACAAATGATTTGTAATTATGTTCTGGCCCCTTGACCAGCCGCTCAAGAAACAATCGTCCCGAGGCTGAATCTGGTTGATGATCTCTGTTCTAGCGGGTCTCTAGAATGGCAGAAATCATATACATAGAAATAGAAAGAGTAGAATGGATATCAATTTGATTTTTTTCCCACTACAAGACCATGGTACTGGCCTACCGAGCAGTAAGAGGAAATGACCCTCTCTACCGTCAGGCTATGCTCAACACCCTACACCCCAACCTAAGCACTCCGTTCTGCCAGACCTACAGGAGGGCAGCTCCCGCTCAGCCCAGTCCATGCTCTTCTCTGTCCTGGCACAGCAATGGTGGAACCAGCTTCCCCCTGAAGCCAAGGCAGCAGAGTCCCTGCCGATCCTCCGAAAACACCTCTTCAAGGAGTATCTTAAATAATCACACCCCATCGTGAACTAACACTCACACTTTACTTTTTCCCCCTTACTAGCTCTGACTTTGCTGATAGCTACTTTATTGAGGGAAAATGTACATACTATGACTGTGATGTGTGGTTGTCCCACCTAGCTATCTTAAGATGAATGCACTAACTGTAAGTCGCTCTGGATAAGAGAGTCTGCTAAATGATTCAAGTGTAACATGTAAAAATGACAGTGGTGTTCCCATTATAGTGGATCAACAGAAGTTGCCATTTACTTTAAACAGTCAAGTACACAGAGGGGTGAAAACATCAATGTTTGTAGGGTCTTGTTCCACAAATGTGAAGAACACTGAGAAATGCACTGAACTCTGAGAGATGAATGTGAAAAGCTTTGAAATGGGAAGATATTGTACCTTGCTATACCTTCATTTGGAATTCACCCCATGTTCTTCATAAATATGAAAGAAAGAAGTGGGTCTCAGAAAGGATAGTTAATAATCGAACAGATGCTCGCCTCTCCCTTGCCACACCATTCCTCTGGAAACCATGACAGCGAGGTTAATGTTTACACAAGCCTTCTTTGTTGGGGAGCAACACACAAGACATTGGACATTTCTAACTCTGGTGGTCAATGTTTTCTGGGCTGAGGTGTGCAGGTTCCTCCTTTGCCTGTACAGGCAACATAAGGCCACACTCATAGAGGTAGTATTATTACATGTTTGTATTTCACAATGATTTTCAGAAGGCCAGTCCTGAAAGCACACTTTGTCCAGGGAGGGAGTGGAGGGAGTGGTGTCAGAAAGGTGAGCTGTCTGACGCCTAACCATTGATTGGGTGGGTGGGACTGCCTGGGCTGCTTTTGTAAGGACCGGGGCTAATGTTTCACTCAGGCAACAGTGTACTTGAATTGGAGTAGTCAGAATATTGTTAGATAACACACAGGACACAGGATTAAACAGTGAAGTACACAGAGGGGGGAAAACATCCATGTTTGTAGGGTCTTGTCTTTCAAGCCTGTAGAAACCTGGTAAGCCCAGGAGGCTGTCAGGTAGACCCAGGAGGCTGTCAGGTAGACCCAGGAGGCTGTCAGGTAGACCCAGGAGGCTGTCAGGTAGACCCAATGCCTACAACGGGTCACTAATTACAACTTGTGAGAAAAGTGACTTATTCACTCTAATTATTAACTATTTATGAACACATACTGAGATACGTAACTGCATTCAGACATTTAAATACTTTTGAATGGGAGAACTTAGGAAATGTCTTTAAATGTAGACATTTGCCGAAGACCCTAAAAGGTATAGAGGGGATAAATGATGCAGGACAACACAACACATTTGTTCTCTGTACACAGTTCATTTAAGACAGCTTTCCACTCCTGTCGCTGATCCTATGAACACTACCCTTGCAGCGCCTCTCTCCTCTCTCTCTCTCTCTCTCTCTCTCCCTCTCTCCACTCCCTCTCTCCCTTTCTGTCCTATCACCTCTCTCCTATCACCTCTCCTTCTCTCGTTCCCTTCATTTGCAGATGGCGGTGTAGTGAGGTGGCTGAGGACCAGTATGTGTGTGAGTGCGTGGAAGGACACATCCTCCCCTTGGAGAGAAAGAGAAACAGAGAAAGAGAGAGAGGAAGAAGAAGCAGCTGCTCTCCAGTAACAGGGTAAGACAATTCCACCCGACTGAACTTGACTCTTACTGTAAATGAACTAGAAACCACCCACAAACAGTTGTATCTGTTGATAAAAAATGATAATTGATAAGATAATTTGCAACATATGATCTTCCATGGTGTTGTACAGTATTTCAACTGTTTCTTGTTCCATAACCTTTGAACTTTTAACTACAGTGTGTTGAGCACGAGTTCTACATTCCAAAATGGGATTAACTGATAAGAATCAAATCGTGTCTGATGACCTAAACAATAACAACTGTTATGATCTCTGGAGGTTTTTTTTTATTTATTTTTTTAGGACGTGCTAGGGTTTTGAAAACTCCAGATTATGTGTGATTATTCCACTGCCAAAACAGAAGCCTACAGATAGGCTTCAACCTGTTTCTGTAAAAACAACACTATGCACTCATCCAGCAAGAAGGATGACTGCCATTACAGTGTTTGTCTTTCCTAAGTTATCCTTCATTGTCATCTAATAAAACTGCCTTTGGTAAACAACACTGCTCTGTATATAAAGCATAATGCTGGTTGTGAACAGGACCAGAGTAATCGCTGATCATTCACTGGACAATCAGATTTCATAATGGCTGTTTGGTTAAAATACCTTAATTAAAGGGAGAGCACAAAACCATTGAGTTCCGGTTCATATTTCTTTAGTCTAGTACCCAGGGATAGATCATAGGGGGTAGCTCTCTACCTTAGTCCCTCCATTATCAACAGGTATTATCCCATATGTTCACTGCACTGCTGTGATGTGTGGAGACTTACTGAAAGTGTCAGGTCCCCTGGGCTTGTGTTGTTTGGCTCGCTGAGGAGTCCCTTGGCTCTCATTGTGCAGTGCTGTTACGTAGGACTTATCAGTCACACTTCCTTTTTAGAGGCTTTTTCCAGGGAGGGACCATGTTGGTACCTGGTTTCTATTTACTTACATGGTAAGTAAGCAGCAGTGGGGGCTGCTGAGGGGAGGATGGCTCATAATAATGGCTGGAACAGAGCGAATGGAATGGTATCAAACACATAGAAACCATGTGTTTGGTGTATTTGATACCATTCCACCCATTCCACTCCAGCCATTACCACAATCTCGTCCTCCCCAGGTAAGGTGCCACCAACCTCCTGTGGTAAGCAGGTCAAACGATGTTAAGATCTTCTATACTTTTGGGCCTCCCGGGTGGCGCAGTGGTTAAGGGTGCTGTACTGCAGCGCCAGCTGTACCACCAGAGACTCATTGTGTTCGCGCCCAGGCTCTGTTGCAACCGGGTGCGACCGGGAGGTCCGTGGGCCACGCACAATATATCCTTGACTCATCGCGCACCAGCGACTCCTGTGGCGGGCCGGGTGCAGTGCACGCTAACCAAGGTGGCCAGGTACACGGTGTTTCCTCCGACACATTGGTGCGGCTGGCTTCCGGGTTGGATGCGCACTGTGTTAAGAAGCAGTGCGGCTTGGTTGGGTTGTGTATCGGAGGACGCATGACTTTCAACCTTTGTCTCTCCCGGGCCCGTACGGGAGTTGTAGCGATGAGACAAGATAGTAACTACTAACAATTGGATACCACGAAAAAGGGGTGTAAATTTTTTTTTTTTTTAAATAGACCTTCTATACTTTGAGCAATGTATTTCTTTGTTTATTCTTTGTTTATTGTTCACAGCCATTTCCAGTCTAATAAATATATTTTTATTCAAATGGATTCATTTACACTCCGGAAACATTTAATCTGATTATTTTATTGTATGCGTGGTACTGTAAAAAGTAGATGGTTTCCTCTTATCTATACAGTAGCTCAGCTGTGGGGTTCCATCATAGCCTTGGGGGAACAACCGGCCATGCTGACGTCACTACAGGCACTCGAGGACCTGAGGTGTCGCAGCCGCAGGTGTGTGTGTGTGAGGTCTAAAAGGTTACACAAGTTCATCATCTCATTAAACAGTAATATACAGGCTTATCCTCGCCAGATCCACAGATAGACAGAGCCATGGATAGCCAGCCATCATATACAGTCTCTTGGCTTGATTTAGAATCTCAATAGACACCATGTTGACACTAAAAGTTACACCTGAGACATTGACACTTCTAGTTACAATGCAAATTAGAATGTTTTAATCATGGAACGTTTGGTGCCAACAAGGAGGATAGTTAGCTTAAAGGCTCTTCTACCACAGAGTGGAAGTCAGAAACCAATACACGCAGTCAGTCAGGAAAGCTAAGGCCAGCTTCTTCAGGCAGAAGTTTGCATCCTATAGCTCCAACTCCAAAAAGTTTTGGGACACTGTGAAGTCCATGGAGAACAAGAGCACCTCCTCCCAGCTGCCCACTGCACTAAGGCTAGGTAACACGGTCACCACCGATAAATCCATGATTATCGAAAACTTCAACAAGCATTTCTCAACGGCTGGCCATGCCTTCCGCCTGGCTACTCCAATCTCGGCCAACAGCTCCGCCCCCCCCCCCCCCCCCCCCCCCGCAGCTACTCGCCCAAGCCTCTCCAGGTTCTCCTTTACCCAAATCCAGATAGCAGATGTTCTGAAAGAGCTGCAAAACCTGGACCCGTACAAATCAGCTGTGCTTGACAATCTGGACCCTCTATTTCTGAAACTATCCGCTGCCATTGTCGCAACCCCTATTACCAGCCTGTTCAACCTCTCTTTCATATCGTCTGAGATCCCCAAGGATTGGAAAGCTGCCACGGTCAACCCCCTCTTCAAAGGGGGAGACACCCTGGACCCAAACTGTTACATACCTATATCCATCCTGCCCTGCCTATCTAAGGTCTTCGAAAGCCAAGTCAACAAACAGGTCACTGACCATCTCGAATCCCACCGTACCTTCTCCGCTGTGCAATCTGGTTTCCGAGCCGGTCACGGGTGCACCTCAGCCACGCTCAAGGTACTAAACGATATCATAACCGCCATCGATAAAAGACAGTACTGTGCAGCCGTCTTCATCGACCTTGCCAAGGCTTTCGACTCTGTCAATCACCATATTCTTATCGGCAGACTCAGTAGCCTCGGTTTTTCGGATGACTGCCTTGCCTGGTTCACCAATTACTTTGCAGACAGAGTTCAGTGTGTCAAATCGGAGGGCATGCTGTCCGGTCCTCTGGCAGTCTCTATGGGGGTGCCACAGGGTTCAATTCTCGGGCCGACTCTTTTTTCTGTATATATCAATGATGTTGCTCTTGCTGCGGGCGATTCCCTGATCCACCTCTACGCAGACGACACCATTCTATATACTTCCGGCCCGTCCTTGGACACTGTGCTATCTAACCTGCAAACAAGCTTCAATGCCATACAACACTCCTTCCGTGGCCTCCAACTGCTCTTAAACGCTAGTAAAACCAAATGCATGCTTTTCAACCGTTCGCTGCCTGCACCCGCACGCCTGACCAGCATCACCACCCTGGATTGTTGCGACCTTGAATATGTGGACATCTATAAGTACCTAGGTGTCTGGCTAGACTGTGAACGCTCCTTCCAGACTCATATCAAACATCTCCAATCGAAAATTAAATCAAGAGTCGGCTTTCTATTCCGCAACAAAGCCTCCTTCACTCACGCCGCCAAACTTACCCTAGTAAAACTGACTATCCTACCGATCCTCGACTTTGGCGATGTCATCTACAAAATTGCTTCCAACACTCTACTCAGCAAACTGGATGCAGTTTATCACAGTGCCATCCGTTTTGTCACTAAAGCACCTTATACCACCCACCACTGCGACTTGTATGCTCTAGTCGGCTGGCCCTCGCTACATATTCGTCGCCAGATCCACTGGCTCCAGGTCATCTACAAGTCCATGCTAGGTATAGCTCCGCCTTATCTCAGTTCACTGGTCACGATGGCAACACCCATCCGTAGCACGCGCTCCAGCAGGTGTATCTCACTGATCATCCCTAAAGCCAACACCTCATTTGGCCGCCTTTCGTTCCAGTACTCTGCTGCCTGTGACTGGAACGAATTGCAAAAATCGCTGAAGTTGGAGACTTTTATCTCCCTCACCAACTTCAAACATCTGCTATCTGAGCAGCTAACCGATCGCTGCAGCTGTACATAGTCAATTGGTAAATAGCCCACCCATTTTCACCTACCTCATCCCCATACTGTTTTTATTTATTTACTTTTCTGCTCTTTTGCACACCAATATCTCTACCTGTACATGCCCATCTGATCATTTATCACTCCAGTGTTAATCTGCAAAATTGTAATTATTCGCCTACCTCCTTATGCCTTTTGCACACAATGTATATAGACTCCCCTTTTTTTTCTACTGTGCTATTGACTGTATGTTTGTTTATTCCATTTATTCCACTGCTTTGCTTTATCTTGGCCAGGTCGCAGTTGTAAATGAGAACTTGTTCTCAACTGGCCTACCTGTTTAAATAAAGGTGAAATAATAAATAAATAAATAAATAAATAAATCAAATAAAATAAAAAGAGTGCATACGTAGTATACAGATGCCGTATCTTAATTTGAGCCAGTTAAAACAGCATGATAACAGCATATAATCCTGCAGCAACAGGAAATGTGAATTGTTATGTGGATTATAATTAATGAACATGTTTTGTAGGGGTTGATACGTTTATCATTAGGGCAAATCGAGTCTGACATTTTAAAGTGGAAATTACAATTCCTTCAACAACAGGATGATCAAATTAAGATATGGCATCTGTACTGTGCTGTTTGTAGCCAGCTGGATCAGGACTGGCCAGCCAACTTCAGTAATATCCTGTAGCTGCAGGATAGGATTTCACCAGAGACAGTACCCCTGCTGTTCCCTATTGTTGGGTTTGTTCTCTGCAGATATCCATTCTGCTGGGCACCAGGGTTCAAGGCCTGGTTGCTGTGTGTGGTTCAGTAGTTGGGTTGCTCAGTGAGCTGCACCGACCTTTAGTCTTCTACTCTGCTGGGAGATTATGTTCCAGTTGACAGCTAGTTGCAGAGCAGGGTTGTTGTATTAGACTGGGTTGTTGTATTAGACTGGGTTGTTGTATTAGACTGGGTTGTTGTATTAGACAGGGTTGTTGTATTAGACTGGGTTGTTGTATTAGACTGGGTTGTTGTATTATACAGGGTTGTTGTATTAGACTGGGTGTCTGTATTAAACAGGGTTTCTGTATTAGACTGGGTGTCTGTATTAAACAGGGTTTCTGTATTAAACAGGGTTGCTGTATTAGACTGGGTTGTTGTATTAGACTGGGTGTTTGTATTTAACAGGGTTGCTGTATTAGACTGGGTGTCTGTATTAAACAGGGTTGCTGTATTAGACTGGGTGTCTGTATTAAACAGGGTTGCTGTATTAGACAGGGTTGTTGTATTAGACAGGGTTGCTGTATTAAACAGGGTTTTCTGTATTAGACTGGGTGTCTGTATTAAACAGGGTTGTTGTATTAGACTGGGTGTCTGTATTAAACAGGGTTGTTGTATTAAACAGGGTTGTTGTATTAAACAGGGTTGTTGTATTAAACAGGGTTGTTGTATTAAACAGGGTTGTTGTATTAGACTGGGTTGTTGTATTAGACTGGGTTGTTGTATTAGACAGGGTTGTTGTATTAGACAGCGTTGCTGTATTAGACTGGGTTGCTGTATTAGACTGGGTTGTTGTATTAGACAGGGTTGCTGTATTAGACTGGGTTGTTGTATTAGACAGGGTTGCTGTATTAAACAGGGTTGCTGTATTAGACAGGTTTGCTGTATTAGACAGAGTTGCTGTATTAGACAGGGTTGCTGTATTAGACAGGGTTGCTGTATTAAACAGGGTTGTTGTATTAGACTGGGTTGTTGTATTAGACTGGGTTGTTGTATTAGACAGCGTTGCTGTATTAGACTGGGTTGCTGTATTAAACAGGGTTGCTGTATTAGACAGGTTTGCTGTATTAGACAGAGTTGCTGTATTAGACTGGGTTGCTGTATTAGACAGGGTTGCTGTATTAAACAGGGTTGCTGTATTAGACAGGTTTGCTGTATTAGACAGAGTTGCTGTATTAGACAGGGTTGCTGTATTAGACAGGGTTGCTGTATTAAACAGGGTTGTTGTATTAGACTGGGTTGTTGTATTAGACTGGGTTGTTGTATTAGACAGCGTTGCTGTATTAGACTGGGTTGCTGTATTAAACAGGGTTGCTGTATTAGACAGGTTTGCTGTATTAGACAGAGTTGCTGTATTAGACAGGGTTGCTGTATTAGACAGGGTTGCTGTATTAAACAGGGTTGCTGTATTAGACTGGGTTGTTGTATTAGACTGGGTTTTTGTATTAGACAGCGTTGCTGTATTAGACTGGGTTGTTGTATTAGACAGAGTTGCTGTATTAGACAGAGTTGCTGTATTAGACAGGGTTGCTGTATTAGACAGGGTTGCTGTATTAAACAGGGTTGCTGTATTAGACTGGGTTGTTGTATTAGACTGGGTTGTTGTATTAGACAGCGTTGTTGTATTAGACTGGGTTGTTGTATTAGACAGGGTTGTTGTATTAGACAGGGTTGCTGTATTAAACAGCGTTGCTGTATTAGACTGGGTTGCTGTATTAGACTGGGTTGTTGTATTAGACAGAGTTGCTGTATTAGACAGAGTTGCTGTATTAGACAGGGTTGCTGTATTAGACAGGGTTGCTGTATTAAACAGGGTTGCTGTATTAGACTGGGTTGTTGTATTAGACTGGGTTGTTGTATTAGACAGCGTTGTTGTATTAGACTGGGTTGTTGTATTAGACAGGGTTGTTGTATTAGACAGGGTTGCTGTATTAAACAGCGTTGCTGTATTAGACTGGGTTGCTGCATGTGGTTTGCTGGCTGGGTTCAGTGCACTAACCCTGTCTTCTCCCTGAGTTCTCCCTGCTTGGATACGTCTTGAAGAAAGATGGATTGGGGGAGTTTGGGGGTGCTTAGAACTCTGGTGAACCTCTGGTTTTTGTTGTCTTCTTTCAGACATTGTGTGAAAGAGCTGTCCGTGTGTGCGTGTGCGTGTGTGTAAGCATTATGAGTCTGGGAAAGGTTGAACTCAGGTCGTGTTTAATTTGTCTCCTTGTTATTTAATGTCACATCACGTCACCAGTGGACTGCTAGGCAACTCCTATTCAGGACCAGGCACAAAGTCAACACAGGAGCTGAAAGCCTCTTGTCTGGTCCGCTTGCTCCAATCAAACGCTCCATGATATCTGCTGAAAGAGAAATACTGTTGAAACTAATTGGAACTGCTGACACAATAATCACTGAACTGGCAAACTTGACTTGAGAAAATGTTACATCAAATGAAAAGCGCTTATTTATTAACTATGAATAGCTAGAACAATGACAATAGCAAAGCTAATATCTAACGCCTGACAAAAAGTAGACCATTTATCAGGTTTGTTAGGTTTCATAAACGTTGGCTGAGTTCAGAGGTGTTATCAGCTTGTTCAAGGAAAAGAGGGTGTGAAACTATTTATTATCAATGAAGTAATTTACTGGTATGTCAGCTGGATAATCAAATGTGCTATAATTAAATATTAAATAAATAAATACATGTTATTAAAATACGACAACTCCAAAATCTGTTGAGACAATGTATTCAAATATATGTATATATATATTTTTTATGGTTTTTAGTATTTTTGACAGTAGTGCAGGAAATGTAAAGGGAGACAGCTAGTAAGAGCATAGACAGAGGGTGGCTGAGACAGGGCTCCAACCCACATCGCCAAGGGGGTATAGAGGTATATTTGGCAGTGTGTGCACAGTACCAATACTCAGGCAGTAAGTCTGAGGACAGTCCTGAAAGCACACTTTGTCCAGGGAGGGAGTGGTGTGATAGAGGTGAGCTGTAACCTGCAGTCTACTGGCTCCTGAATGGCTCACAGGAAGAGCCATTGTTCAAACAGAACCCTCAGGCGTTGCTAAATACTGGTTTTTGTCTTGCCCTGTCTCTCTTCCTAGGTAAGAGCAGCTAACTCCAGTCTCCTGTCATGGATACCAACGCTGGGGAAGTGGAGGACTCAGGAGAAGAGCTCACAGGTAGAACACGTCTACTTTCAAATGTAAACAGACATACGTAGCTGGCAAAGCATTCACTCCCAATGCACCATTCATATACAGTATATTATGCAATGCAAACAGGAATGAACTTCACAGCCAAAGTCTCATGTCTGACTCTGCAAACAAAACCAAATGTAGGACAGTAACTTCGTGGTGGTTTCAGGGAGGAAGAAGTCTCGGTTCAAGCTGCTGAAGAGTCGTCTGTTTGGCCGTCTGAAGAGGAAGGAGACTGAAGGACTGATGAAGCAGAGCCAGTCCGCCAGTGATGTCACTGCTGATGTCATAGCTCCGAGGGACGACGACTCAGAGGATGACTGTTTGTAAGCATCTGACCTCTTTCACTCACTGGAAATAGTAGCATGTCAAGTTGATCAAGTTATCAAGTTTTAGTAGCACGTCGACTGGGAAATACTGTATGTATGTAGTAAACATATTTTTGAACTGTGTCACTTACAGGGGCGGTCCAAATACACTGGGGTCCAGAGCTCTGTCACATGACAGCATCTTCCTGGCTGACCAATCACAGAGCTCCTCTGAGCCGACGAGGGTTCTGTCTCAGGAGAATGTACACAGCAGGATACGAGAACTGCAGGTGAATCCGTAGGTGGGAGGGTCCTTATAGTCTAATCTACTGTTGTGATTGGTCCAGGAGTGTGCTCATCACACATGCACTGTTTCTGATTGGGCAGCTGAAACTGCAGCGGCAGAACATGTGTCTGGGCCCTCCCCCCTTGCTGATCCCTGGAAAGAGAATGGAAGATTCCGGAGCTGCCTCTGAGGATGATGGTTTACCCCAGAGCCCTCCAGAGATCTTGTTCCATGACCGAACAGCACAGGGGCCTTCCTACAAGGTGAATGGGGCTGATCACATTTACTGCACACACATAGATACAATTGATCTAACTTATATTTATCCAGGATAGTCTCATTGAGATAACATCTATTTTTAGAGAACAAACCTTGCTGTAGTCAGTAGAGTCTGTTGGTACACTTGCAAACAAAACACAATGTAATCATCACCATTATCATCATCATTCCTCATTACTCTTCCACCACCTTGTGTGACTGACTGATTGACACCTCTTCCTCCATTCCATCCCCAGTTCCCTGACACTCACAGGCACCATAGCTCTCTGAGTTTAGCAGGGACAGGAAGTGAGGAGGAGGAGCAGGTGATGCAACTTCCTGTCTGCGTTACACCACATCCCACATTCACATATTGATCATCCTAACAACATTCACCGAAAACATGTTTGTTGGGTCCATTTCAGTTGTTAATGTGCTTTTCTACTTTCTCAGTGCCTCTCCCAGCCCTCCTCCCGTCCTCTCTCCCCGAATCCTGCTTCCCCCTGTGATCCAGAGCCCTCCCCTGCAGTGGACTTTACCAGCCCAGCCCAGTACACTCCTAGCCTGGACAGCTCTGCCGCACGTCACCGCATGTCTGTTAAACCCAGGAACCAGAGGGCCAGCGCCAAGGGAAGGAAAGGTCCCCTGGTAAGATTTCACTGTGTAGTGTAACATCAAAACACCAAATAGTGGGTACTGGGCAGCATTTCAATCTCTAATGCCTTCATTACAGTGTAAATATAAGACCATGGTTTAACAGGCTGTTTTTCTTGTCTGTGTCATTACTAGAGAGCAAGCAGACTTGGCTCAGAGAGCCTGAGTGACCTGGACCCAGACCAGCCCCTGTCTGAGAGGGAGGAAGAGCAGGATGGAACAGAGGACGAGGACAGAGAGGAAGAGGAGGAGAGGGAGCGACTGTTCTCTTCATCTCCAAAAGACTCTGAGGACAAGCCCTGGCAGTCAATACCCCCTGGTGGTCAGAAAGAGGTATTACAAAGACAAGAGTCCTCCGAGACAGAGGGACGCGTCACCACCAACCCTCTCTACCTCCAGGCTATGACCTCTCCTCTACCAGAACCCATGACCAAGACCTCCATCCTGGAGACCCCGAGCCTGCCCACTCCCCCTTCAGCAGCAGTGGAGGAGCCACAGAAGCCCCCGGAACCTATCCGGGTCAAACGCCCAAGAACTCTCATCCAGGATAATTCAGACCGGGGAAGTCGGCCTGGGTCTACATCGGAAAATACCCTCTCCAGGCCTCTCAGTCCTGTCTATGGATCAGATAATGTCACTTCCATCACAAATCAACTGCCCTCAAAAGAGAAGCCAGAGGAGAATATGACCCCAGCCACCTCTAACAAGGGAGACAGGTTGAGCAGAAACACACAGGGTGTGAGCCTAGCAGACACCAGCAGCTCTACACACCACTCTGCTCTACCTACCCCTGCCTCTCGCGTTATAAGACAAACACAGAGACCTGCTTTTGAGAGAGAGTCTGTCAGAGAGACTACAGCAGTCCCACTGTCGGGCGTTAATGAAGAAACCTCCAAATTGGACCTGGTGCAGAGGACAACAGGGCCACCTACTGGCCCTGAAGACACACTGCCTGGAGCAAACAGTTTCTCCACCTCCTTGAGACAACGTTCCAAGAGCGCCACTGGCAGAGCCCAAACAGGGACAAGAAATGAGGAGATGAATGCAGAAGGAAAAGGAGGGGAGGGTTTGGTGGCCAAGAACCCTCATCAGGAGTCTGTCAGAAGGCAAGAGGTAAAACCAGAGCAGGTCACATTTAAAGGTCTGAAGGAAAACCAACCACAACCCTCACGTCAGGAGAGAAATGTACAAACAGAGGTAGAAGTAGTGGAGGAGACAGGACTGAAGGGAGGAGAGAAAAGGGATGGGCAGAGTGAGGGAAATGAGGAGAAGGAGCAGGAGCAGGAGAGGAGGAGTGCTTTCGGAGTGAAGCTGCGCACCACTTCTCAGTCTCTGAAGTATCGCTTGCAAAGGGACCAAGAATTCAGGGTTAAGTGTCCTATTGTCTCAACAACTGCAGAACCAGTCAAAGGCGAAATTGGCACAAGTTCAAAGGTCAGGGATGACTTGGCAAATAAGGCTTCGAGGAAGGGCCCGTCACAAGTGTCTGACTGCCCCCCCTCATACACCCCTGAAAGAAACAGACTCGACGTGAACCAAGGTACGTGTGTCCTCTAGAACGTCGTCGATAGTTCAGCAGAGAAATTGAGCCTCGCGTTCAACGCTCTGAGTTGTTGCGGAAATTGACCTACTACGCTGTTTACTTTCTGAATCTACGTCATATCGCTGAGTCTATATTGAATAACTATTAACTTGAACTATGCACTAACTAACTTTGCGCTAACAAGGTGTTCTAGCTCACACGGTTGCAGCTATGTCAGTCTACTCAGGGCCCTGTTTCAATAGCATGTACTCACCTCTAGGCACTGTCTTGGTTCTATCCTTAGATGATGATGATACTGACCTGGTAGTAGATGCCTTTTCAGACCCAGGTAACATATATCCACTGAACCACTGAAAACTTCTCTAATAATCAATCATACAATAGTAGTTACAGTATAATGATCACTTCTGAATCATTGGGCAATTTCCCCTCCAGTCAAAACTGGATCCAGTACAATAATGTATACTATATGTGCCCTCTGTAATTATTGGGACAGTGAAGCATTTTTTCTTCCTTTGGCTCTATACTCTATATATTTGGTCCCATATTCCTAGCATTCAATGACTACCTAAATCTTGTGACTCTACAAATTTGCTGGATGCTTACATTTGTGTTTCAGATCATTTTGTGCCCAATAGAATTGAATGGTAAATAATGTATTGTGTCATTCTTGAGTCACTTTTATTGTATATAAGAATAGAATATGTTTCTAAACACTTCTATATTAAAGTGGATGCTACCATGATTACTGATAATCCTGAATGAATCTTGAATAAGTAAGAAAGTTCCAGATGCACAAATATCCTACCCCCAAGACATGCTAACCTCTCACCATTACATTTTGTTGGGGGTATAATATTTGTGCATCTGTAACTTTCTCACTCATCACTATTGATGATTCATTCAGCATTATCCATGTATCATGGTAGCATCCACATTCATGTAGAAGTGTTTACAAACATATTCTATTCTTATTTTCAATAAACGTGACTCAATACATTTTTTACTATTCATTTCTATTGGGCACAAAATAATCTGAAACACAACCAAAACAAACAGAAAATGTACAAAAGTGCAGTCACAAGCTTGATGTAGTCATTGCGTGCTATGAATATGGGACCAAATACTTCACTTTTTACTACTTTAATACATATAAGTGAATTTGTCCCAATACTTTCGCTCACCTAAAATGGGGGGACTATGAACAAAAACTGCTGTAATTTCTAAACGGTTCACCTGACATGAATGAAAATACCCTCAAATTAAAGCTGACAGTCTGTACTTTAACCTCAGAGTCATTGTTTAATTTCAAATCCAAAACTTGGAGTATAGAGCCAAAAGAAGAAAACATGCTTCACTGTCCAAATAATTACAGGGGCACTGTTTGTAATAAGATCTCTGTTTCACCTCAATCATAATATTGCCAATATCGACCAAACCAAATGAACCACAGAATAAATGAAGATGTTCTGATTAAATATTGGATTCACAACTCCAGTCATCAAACACCACAGTATCTTTTAAATACACTTTAAATAAAGTTTGACTTGATTTCAACAACGTCACCCATTGTTCCTCAGACAAAGGCCCATCCTCCAGACCTGCTCTGGGGCTCCCAAGATGGGCTGAGACCCCTGGGTCTAATGGGTCAGCTGGATCGGAGCCTGTCTGGATGTCCATGGCCCGGGAAAAGACCAGGAGTCTCCAACAGCATCTCAGTCCAGAGACAGTGCCTGGGACAGGGGGGACAACAACGCCCCAGTACACCCCATCACCACTGCCAGCTCCAACCCCAGACCCACAGCCAAGATTACAACCAACAGCTCAGCCATCAACACAACCTCCATCACAATCACAGCCAAGCACAAAAACAGCCTCGCAAAAACAAACATCACCCCCAGTGGTACAACCCCCATCTCAACCAATACCAAGCGGTAGACCAATCCTACGGGGAATGCATCTGACAGCTAAACTCAAAACATTGCCTTCAGATCAGCCTAACACACAAACAGCATCACAACCGACACCACAAGGAACAGCTCAACAGCTGACACAACCGTCCTCCCAACCTCACACGCCAACCAGACCAACTCTACGAGGAGCATCTGAGAGATCCTCCACGTCTCTGAAGAGAGCTGAGAAGATGCCTGTGGAGAAATGGACAGAAAGAGCGCTCCCGACTGGGACTATGGTAAATATTTGACTGTGCCCCCACTAGGGTCAGACATTTTTCCTGGTCAGTTGTGAGGAAAAACAACTGACTCAACCAGAGTAAGTCTTCATTTTGTAACTAAGATGTAATGTGGCCAGTTTAGTAAGTAATATGTCATCTCTGTATTTTATCTTAGGAGGAATCTAGCAATGGTCAAATTGAGATTCACATCGCAAATCCTGAGATACCTTCTTCTTCATCATCATCATCCTCATTGTCACACCGGGGTCAGCCAACCTGGATGGAACTTGCCAAGAGGAAATCTCTGGCCTGGAGTGACAAGACTATGGACTAAGAGAAATGCGCGCGTGCGTGTGTGTTTGAGGGAGGTAAAGAGGTTCCTAAAGAGAGTAAGAAGAAGACTGAAATAAAATAATGATTTGTTGCTGACTGTATTATTTGAACCTACTGGATTCAGAGTTTAAAACCTCTTTCCCTTACTATGCCTTACTCTTCTAACCATTACATTTTTAAAATTACTTATATTTCACATCGGCCAGACTGATGCTAAACTACTGCGCATAACAACACTAAACCAAGAGGTCTGGAATTTTATGGCAAGAAGGCATACTCTTGTTTGTTGCTGGTTCAAACTCCGATTCAGTTTTTTCACTGCTTTTGACATATCACTCCATGCTTGATCCCTGTTGTCTGGAATAAATATACTGTAAATTGTATTCTGACTAGTTTGAATTGTGTTCGGTTCAATCAACCATCAATAAGCTATTATCAACCACAATGGGGCTGCCTCATCAATGGGGCCACCGTGGAAATGGTCAATAACTGCAAATTCCTTGACGTACATATCTCAGAGAATCTGAAATGGTCTAACCACACGAACACCATAGTGAAGAAGGCACGACAGAGATTCTTCAACTTCAGTATGCTGAAGAAATTCGCCCTGTCCTCGAGGGCCCTCACAGTGTTCTACAGGAGCACCATCGAGAGCATACTGTCAGGCTGCATCACAGCCTGGTACGGCAACTCCACCGCCGCGGAGCGCAAGACTCTTCATAGGTTGATACGTGCAGCCGAACGCACCATTGGGTGCACACTGTATGCTCTACAGAGCACCTAAACTCAGCAAAAAAGAAACATCGTCTCACTGCCAACTGCGTTTATTTTCAGCAAACTTAACATGTGCAAATATTTGTATGAACATAACAAGATTCAACAACTGAGACATAAACTGAACAAGTTCCACAGACATGTGACTAACAGAAATTAAATAATGTGTTCCTGAACAAAGGGGTGGTCAAAATCAAAAGTAACAGTCAGTACCTGGTGTGGCCACCAGCTGCATTAAGTGCTGCAGCGCATCTCCTCCTCATGGACTGCACCAGATTTGCCAGTTCTTGCTGTGAGATGTTACCCCACTCTTCCACCAAAGCACCTGCAAGTTGACTGACATTTCTGGGGGGAATGGCCCTAGCCCTCACCCTCCGATCCAACTGGTCCCAGACGTGCTCAATGGGATTGAGATCCGCGCTCTTTGCTGGGCATGGCAGAACACTGACATTCCTGTCTTGCAGGAAATCACACTCTGGTGGTGGCATTGTCATGCTGGAGGGTCATGTCAGGATGAGCCTGCAGGAAGTGTACCACATGAGGGAGGAGGATGTCTTCCCCGTAATGCACAGCGTTGAGATTGCCTGCAATGACAACAAGCTCAGTCTGATGATGCTATGATACACTCCCCCCAGACCATTTTTTTCACCTTTATTTAAGTTCTCCTTTTACAATTGCGACCTGGCCAAGATAAAGCAAAGCAGTTCGACACATTCAACAACACAGAGTTACACATGGAGTAAAACAAACATACAGTCAATAATACAGTAGAAAAATAAGTCTATATACAATGTGAGCAAGTGAGGTGAGATAAAGGAGGTAAAGGCAAAAAAGGCCATGGTGGCAAAGTAAATACAATATAGCAAGTAAAACACTGGAATGGTTGATTTGCAGTGGAAGAATGTGCAAAGTAGAGATAGAAATAATGGGGTGCAAAGGAGCAAAATAAATAAATAAATACAGTAGGGAAAGAGGTAGTTGTTTGGGCTAAATTATAGATGGGCTATGTACAGGTGCAGTAATCTGTGAGCTGCGATGACAGCTGGTGCTTAAAGCTAGTGAGGGAGATAAGTGTTTCCAGTTTCAGAGATTTTTGTAGTTCGTTCCAGTCATTGGCAGTCACTGCTGGAGCGTGTGCTACAGGTGGGTGCTGCTATGGTGACCAGCGAGCTGAGATAAGGGGGGACTTTACCTAGCAGGGTCTTGTAGATGACCTGGAGCCAGTGGGTTTGGCGACGAGTATGAAGCGAGGGCCAGCCAACGAGAGCGTACAGGTCGCAGTGGTGAGTAGTATATGCGGCTTTGGTGACAAAACGGATGACGGACCCTCCACCTCCAAATTGATCCCGCTCCAGAGTACAGGCCTCGGAGTAACGCTCATTCCTTCAACGATAAACGCGAATCCGATCATCATCCCTAGTGAGCCAAAACTGCGACTCATCAGTGAAGAGCACTTTTTGCCAGTCCTGTCTGGTCCAGCGATGGTGGGTTATTGCCCATAGGCGATGGTGGGTTATTGCCCATAGGCGATGTTGTTGCCCGTGATGTCTTGTGAGGATCTGCCTTACAACAGGCCTACAAGCCCTCAGTCCAGCCTCTCTCAGCCTATTGCGGACAGTCTGAGCACTGATGGAAGGATTGTGTGTTCCTGGTGTAACTCGGGCAGCTGTTTTTGCCATCCTGTACCTGTCCCGCAGGTGTGATGTTCGGATGTACCGATCCTGTGCAGGTGTTCTTACACGTGGTCTGCCTCTGCGAGGACGATCTGCTGTCTGTCCTGTCTCCCTGTAGTGCTGTCTTAGGTGTCTCACAGTACGGACATAGCAATTTATTGCCCTGGCCACATCTGCAGTCCTCATGCCTCCTTGCAGCATGCCTAAGGCACGTTCACGCAGATGAGCAGGGACCCTGAGCATCTTTCTTTTGGTGTTTTACAGAGTCAGTAGAAATGCCTCTTTAGTGTTCTAAATTTTCATAACTGTGACCTTAATTGCCTTCTGTCTGTAAGCTGTTAGTGTCTTAACGACCGTTCCACAGGGGCATGTTCATTAATTGTTTATGGTTCATTGAACAAGCATGAAAAACAGTGTTTAAACCCTTTACAATGAAGATCTGTGAAGTTAGTTATATACAAATTATCTTTGAAAGACAGGGTCCTGAAAAAGGGACGTTTCTTTTTTTGCTGAGTTTACAAGACCAGGGGTCGCAGGAATGCCAAGAAGATCATCAGGGAGCCCAGCCACCCAAGCCATGCCCTGTTCTCCCTGCTTCAATCACTCAGAAGTGGGCAGTACAGGAGCATCATGGCAAAAACTGAAAGACTGGCCAATAGTTTCTACCCTCAGACCATCAGACTGCTGAATAGCCACCACTAGTCAGCTACCTGCACCCCGCTCCCCGCTCCCCCCTGCTACTCCATCTATGGACATTCGCCCCGCCCCCCAGTACTCCACTCATCGACATTTCTTGCATGTTGGAGCTCAAAGCCAAAGATTTTCACTCACACCTGCAACCCTGTACATGTGACTAATAAATACTCTGAATCACCTATGCTATACTGCTTTCACACGCATATTCATTATACTGTCCGCTTAATTTTAAAACACATGCAAAAATCCATATCTATTATTTTGGTTATGTCAGAGGGAGTGGTGATATGTTATGATAGATTGTACTACAACAAAGCTTGTTTAATTTCGTTTTGACTACAATTCCCAAGATGCAATGTCTAAGCGCCTCTTGGTCACTTACCGGAAGTTTCTACGTGTTCAGTTGTCCGGAAGAGCTATTTTTTACTGAGGAAAAGGAACTTTCTTCTAAAAATAGGAGGTTTAGTAGGTACGTTTATTCCAACATTCTTATCTCTGTTTGCAACTAAACCATACATTCTGTTGTAGTCTTGTCTAAGGTGCTACTAAGGCCAGCCAATTACATGTCAATCAAAGGGTCTATGCCACCGACCTAACGTCAGCTAGCCATAGCTAGCCACTTTGTTTAGTCTTACGTTTTGATATTCGCTGGCACAACTGACTTTAGTTTAAACAATATTGTTGGCAGGGAAAACCACAGTTTGCCAGCTGACGTTAGCTTTCAAGAGCCATCTAGCTAGCTACTACTAGTCTGTTAGCCTGGCATGTCAACAAAAATCTGAGCACAGTATATCACACTATCTGTCGTGACTGCTGGAGTGTGTTACAGACATATCAGATAGCTAGTAAGATGTCCAAACTAAACTACCGCAGACAGACTGACAGGATGGACAAGGTCATTTAGGAAATAATCAATGTGACTGTTGCAATGACTTAATGTAATTGCATGGTAAAAGTCATTATTGTACAGGTTCTTGGATGTTGACATAAGCTGACAGTACTGTGTCACCAGGTGAGGCCTATGCAGGGAGAAAGGGAAGACTGCACCTCCACTGTAAATCAAATTCTGTATATCTATGGCTCTGATTTGGTCATCGTGATGCTTCCTGTGTTTCCCAGCACTATGTTACCGACCACCTCGCCGCAGAACGGAAGCCTGAGCGCCCGCGATGCGGCACGCCACACAGCGGGCGCCAAGCGCTACAAATACCTGAGGAGGCTGCTGCACTTCAAAGCCATGGACTTTGAGTTTGCCGTGTGGCAGATGCTCTACCTGTTCACCTCCCCACAGAGAGTCTATCGTAACTTCCACTACAGGAAGCAGACCAAGGACCAGTGGGCCAGAGACGACCCTGCCTTCCTGGTGTTACTCAGCATCTGGCTCTGTGGTCAGTATCTTGGGTGTTTTTCACAGCAGTCGATCTTTAACAATCACCTGCCCTTTCTGAACAAGTGTGCTTTATAAAAACAAGGAGTGGGAACTGTGTAGCAATAGTTTGACCACTAAAATAACTTTTTGCAATTTAGAGAAAGTATAAATATGCACAACCCAACAAAAAGCAAAGCACCTTTAAAGCATCTTATTAAAGCTTTGACTAGAAATGAAGCAGCAACAGAAATCATTAACAAACTCAAAATAAGGCTTTCTTGTATAGGATGTAACCACCAATCAGACAGGAATGAATGTATCATTTGGAGTATTAATGCCTGGTTATGGGACCCTCTTTCCATTGGTCTCATCTCACATGTGATTAAAACAGATCAGAGACATAAAGAGTTTGTGATGAGACTGTGTAGTCTCAAATGTTTTGATGATCAGTTACTCCAAATGCTCGGCAGGTAGCCTAGTGGTTAGAGGGTTGGACTAGTAACCGGAAGGTTGCAAGATCGAATCCCCGAGCTGACGAGGTAAAAATCTGTCGTTCTAATAATACATTTAAAAAAATGATGAATGACTGAAAGAAATTGATAGTAAGAAGATTGGGAGCTGTTTTTGTTAGACTTATACAGTAAAATAAATAACAGACACAACACAGAGCTCCAGACAGTTTTACAACGGGTAACTAGCAATAGGCTGATGCTAAATATCTCAAACGAAGAGCATAATTTTTGGGACAAATCACTCGCTCAATGCTAAACCTCGTTTAGATCTATTATTGAATGATGTGGCTATTGAGCAAGTTGAGGAGATGAAACTGCCGGGTGTAACCCTAGATAGCAAGCTGTCATGGTCAAAACATATAGACTAGATGGTTGCTTAAATGGGAAGAAGTCTGTCCGTGATAGGGCGTTGCTCAGCCTTTTGACATCTGTCATCCAGACTGGTCCTACAGGCTCTAGTTTTGGAGCACCTGGACTACTGCCCAGTTGTGGCAAAGAAGGACATGGGTAAATTGCAGTTGGCCCAGAACAAAGCAGGCCGTATCTCACTTGGAGGGAAAGTGTCAGTAACATGCATGTCAGTCTCTCCTTTCTCAAAGTTGAGGAGAGATTGACTGCATCACTATTGGTCTTTGTGTGAGATATTGATGTGTTGAAGGTACCAAACTGTCTGTTCAAGCAGTTGTTACACAGTTCGGACACTAACCGGTACAACACAAGACATGCAAACAGAGGTCTCTTCACAGTCCCCAGGTCCAGAACAGAGGCTGGGAAACACACAGTATTAAATAGAGCCATGACGACATGGAACTCTCTGCCACCCCATGTAACTCAAGCTAGAAATAAAACCAGTTTAAAATAATAATAGCACACCTTACTGCGAAGAGAGACAGCCATTTTATATATCTTGTATTGCAACTTGCAATGTACTATGTATTAGACCTAGATATTATATGTACTGATATGTATGCTGTGTCATTTTAAATGCATGTATTTCAGTCCTTAACTATGCATTATGCCATGTTTTATGTGGACCCCAGGAAGAGGAGCTCATGCTTTTCCAGCAGCTAATTGGGATCCTAATAAATAACATCTTTCTGCTTTTGTCCTGTGGCTGTGGTTGACACCGGTCTCTCGTCCTCTGTGTGTAGTGTCCACAGTGGGCTTTGGGCTGGTGCTGGACATGGGCTTTGTGGAGACTCTGAAGCTGCTGCTGTGGGTGGTGTTCATAGACTGCATCGGCGTGGGCCTGCTCATCTCCACACTCATGTGGTGAGTAGAGATTTACAGAAAGAGCTAGATGGAATGGCTGGAAGCATCATATTGTGTGTATGTCTATCTGGTCCCTTCAGATACAGGGTAGAGGTTGTCTTCGGGCTGTGCAAATGTTGGTCCTTCCCCATGCTCTTCTAAAGGCCCTTTCCTGTCCGTGCTGTATCCCCAGGTTCATCACCAATAAGTACCTGCTGAAGCCGCCCAGTAAGGACTATGATGTAGAGTGGGGCTACGCATTCGATGTGCATCTCAATGCCTTCTACCCCCTGCTTGTCATCCTGCACTTCCTACAGCTCTTCTTTATAAACCGTGAGTGCAGACTTGTTATTACACATTTCTAACATGTTACGGTGTTATTTGTTGTAACGGTGTCTGATCTCTGCTGTTTGTTTCAGATATCGTAGTGATAAACTCAGACTGGTTCCTGGGGTACTTTGTAGGGAACAGTCTGTGGCTGACAGCCATCAGCTACTACCTATACATTACATTCCTGGGATACAACGGTGAGGCCCCCTATAACAGTTTTATCAGAGATGTTTTTATAATTTAACCAAGATAGACCACAGCCTGTCGTTTCCAATGGGAACAAATGAGTCATAGTGGGCAGAACAAGCAAGGAGGTGGGCATAGCCAAGCACGAGCTAGCGAGATCCTATTGGCCCGTTCTTGCAAACCTACTCTTAAGTGTCCATGTGCTATAACTCAATTCGCCTTTGCACTCCTAAACAATGTGTTTTTTTACGACTTTGGCAAAGGGTAAAGTCTACAAGACTTAGTCCACTCTGTTCATAAGATTCTCATTTTGGGAACAGAAAACTGTATTGAGATCAAATGTTTAAAAACTTGCAGAATGTCAGTCATCCTTCCTCTGCTGGCCACTGGGCTTTAGTTTACATTCCAGTCATTTAGCAGATGCTATTACAGGGGCAATTAGGGTTAAGTGCCTTGCTCAAGGGCATAGACAGATTTCCCCCACCTAATCGGCTCAGGGATTCAAACCAGGGCCCTTTCGGTTACTGTCCCAATGCTCGTAACCACTAGGCTACCTGCCGCTTCCTCTCACTGCCATATTTGGTAGTGAGTGGAAATGACAAGCGGATGCTACACATTTATTTGTTCTGTGGTTTTATTCACCTTTAAGGGGGTGAAACCATCAGACTCTCTAACAATGGTTACGTCTACCAACTGTATATTTACCCCGGTTCCTCTCTCGCTGTCCCTCCTCAGCATTGCCCCAACTGCAGAACACAGTGGTTCTGCTCTACCCCTTCGCCCTGCTAGTTCTCCTCTACATCCTCTCTCTCTCCCTGGGATGGAACTTCACCAAGGGCCTCTGCTGGTTCTACAAGTACCGCGTCCAGTAGACACTAGTCAGGACCAGAGCCCACAGACAGTCAGGTGGCTCTGAGGACTCATGGACAATGTTTTCATTCTGGAATGTGATTGGATGGGGTGATGCAGTTTTGTATACTTTGTAAATAATACTTTGGCTGTAAGATACAAATTGTGGTTTGTTTTTATTTTTTATTTTAAACATGACGTACTGAAAAGCTTGTTTATTGAAGAGAAAGAAGTAATGAAAAGTGGTGAATTTGTATTTCAATTGGACTAAGGGGCGTTTCTCTGAGTACATTCCTGGGCACTTTCAATAAAGAGGCTTTACTTCATCCCCCTTTTCATTAACAGGAAAGAAATGCAATCTAAAACAACTGATATCACTCATGGACATTTGCTGTTGACCTCATAATATATATATATATATATAGTAAGACAACTGTAAAATATTTATTTCCTGATAAAGTAAAATGGTGATTCAGAACATAATGGTAAGTCAAAACAGACACATCCACCACCTCAAACTGTCTCCCTCTTATCAAGATCTTTACGAAGAGTGGAATTTGAGCCCTCCCCTATAATTTTGTAAAAATAAACAATTGAAAGAAATATGGGACAGCGGTATAGGTGTAGTTCCCTTATTACTTCAGGGAGTCCATCAACATCTCCTTGAAGCTCTCCAGGTCCACTGTCCTCATGATGACAACTTGGTGCTCCTTCTCCAGGACCATCATGCCCCGGGTGTAGGTCCCCTGAAGCTCCACCGTAACCGCCACCGGCTGACACCCACACGAAACCGTCATTGATGGCTGCCGCCATGGCGTACGAGTCGCACGACAAAACCCGGGCCAGCAGTCATCTCCCGTTGGTAGCGAGCACAAGTGGCCACGGTGTGTTTGAAGATGCTCTTCACGAAGCGGGCCTTGTCTGAGTCCCGGGCCTTGTCCGAGTCCCGGGCCAGCCAGTTGTCACAGAATGACTGCAGGGTGCAGATTAGAGACGGATTGGATAATTGGGTTTGGAGAAAAGACTAATCAATTTGCTCAAACAAAATGTAATATCTTTGTAAAAAGGCTGCAAGAGATATTTTGATAGTAATGAATTGTCTAAGTAAGCCAGTGGCTGCATCTCAATAATTAAAAGTGGCCACCTCTCCTTGTCTCATTTCCTCCCATCTGCTCTGATGTGAGAGCTGGACCAATGCTTAGTCTGAAAAGGTAGATGACCAGAACCTGTGGTCTTACCCATGGTAGCTTGTTCTCACAGCAGAACTCACAGGTAGCGATGTAGGTTGGACAGAAGAAGCGGTTCAGGACGATGTAAGCAGCCTCCGGGTCGGCAGCAAAGTTGAACTCTGCACACACAAATAACAATATCCAAGAAACATATGAAATTATATAAATAATAACGTAACATCCTACCAGGTCAATTGACTGTATGACAAAGTATGTTGATAACAAGTCCCTAGGCCTATGTAAATTGCATTATAGACAAAGCCCTTACAGTCAGTGTTGCCTCCCATGATGAAGAGACCTTTGAGTTTCTGAGGGAGGGTGGGGTCAATCTTCACTGCAAGGGCCAGGTTGGTCAACGGGCCATAGCTACCAGGCACACCTAGACAGAAACAACACTGAGTCAATCCAGACATCTACTATGAAGGGACAAAAAATGCCCTTAACACCTTGGCAACAAAGCACTAGACCTCGTTATAAACTGGTCCTCAATATCTCAAACTAAGAGCACTGTATTCATTAAGTGCTAGACCTCAGCTAGACCTCAGCTGAATCTGGTAATGAATGGTGTGGCTGTTGAACAAGTTGAGACTAAATTACTTGGAGTTACCTTAGATTGTAAACTGTCATGGTCAAAAATATAGATTCAATAGTTATAAAGATGGGGAGAGGTCTAGCCGCAATACAGAGATGCTCTGCTTTTTTGACACCACTCCAAAATACAATTTCTGCAGGCTCTAGTTTTGTCTAGTCTTAATTATTGTCCAGCCGTTTGACTTTTTCAATTGTTCTTGCGTCGCGGCGGTAAAACTGGACAAAATTCTCATTTTCGAATGCGGTGAGCGCATTATTAAAGTCTGTATAATTTGAGTATGTCGACCCAACATTAAGAGAAGCCATTGCTCTGCGCGAAATAAAGACGTCCGTTCCCGTAACCGCAGCCACTACTATAGAGTTCTTCTTATTCCCCCCTTTTTGTTCGTTCTTCAGTGTGCAAACCAGATGTTGAGTGCATTACTGCCACCGTTTGGACTGGAGTGTGATCGAGAGTAATAGACCACATGAATGCCAAGGCTGTATTCGTAGCAGACTGTGTAGTTCTCCAAAACATTTTCCTAACTCAGTCAAACGTATTAAAACACCAAATCTTTGGACATATCCTGAACAGTGGAGGAAAATATGTATATATTCCAGAGATGTTTTAGTCAAAATAAAGTGTGTCAAATATTAATGATTAAATAAAAATAAACCCAATTACCTCCACCTCTGGAAACGAGACGCTGATCTCCATAGTGTGCCGTATGCCAATGGGGCTGCCATTGTCTTCAAGTAGCACTGTATTTTAGGAATCAAAATGTGTTGAACCTGGTTTCTTTCTAGTTGTGACTATGAGTACGTCTTTGGATCACACCACAGACATTATAACTGGCTTCATATCTCTACAGCTTTGCTACTGTATAACAAGTGGCATCTTGCAGAGAACAAAAAAAAAATCCTAGTAAACAGACACAAGGTCTTTTGTTTTACTGTGGCTGTGACCTGGCTGGATGACATTTCACTCTAGCTGGAGTCACCCAGAGAAGATTCTGGAATACAATGAATTGCAGCAATGAGAAGAACGGAACATTCCAACACCCAACATCTTGATGTAAACTTTCAAGTCTTCCATTACAAAGACAAAAACAAAGACGTTGAACATTATTTTATTAGCGTCAGATATTGATGAAAGCTTCATCTAAAGCAACAGTCAGGCCTATACAGATATCCTCTTTGTGCAGGATACAAGATATGCTCATTACAATAGAAAGAAATACAAATCCAATCCCAACACTTATTGAATTATACCCTATAGTATAGTACATAAATGCAAAATAAAGTCTGCAGATAGTAAAATATGTTTCCAATAATACTAAAAATATTTATGAGCATGAAAGACACTAGAGTAAACAATACAATAAATGTACACAAACTGCATCTCAGTTGAGTTTATGGGTCGTGTGCAGTACAGAAGTGCCTGTTGAAAAGCAAACATATGTGAAGCTTTGCTACATACACACACACACACATATGACTCATTTGTAGGGTCAAGTCTCCTCTGGCTCAATTGTGTATCAAATTGCAATCTCATTAAATGTTGCAAAACAGAAAGTCAACATTGCCGCTCGGTGGTGAAAATAGACATGACAAATCTGTTGTTGTTGAGCAGCACAGTTTCCAGATTAACGTACAATGTAACTCCCATACCAATAACATTCTACTGACTATTTTACCCTGGTCAACAACGCCTGCCAACAAGACAATCCTAAAATAACAGTGCAACAAATGCAGAAAATGATTTTAAAGAAAAGTGCTTCTTGGGTATTTAAATGGTTTCCTACTGGCCTTTATTTTAAGTAATCTACTCGATTTCCTTTACAAGTCAATCTTATAATGTGTTATGTTTCATTTGCTACCCTCAAACCCAACCTTTTCCAGAAATTAACTTGGAAAAAGAGGGAAGTGGATCTTTCTAGAACATTCATAGCTTTTTCCATATTCCTCTAAGTCTTAAAGGAATAGTTCAGGATTTTGGCAATGAGGCCCTCTTTGTGCTAAGCTAGTTAGCATTGGCTCGCGAAACTCCAGCTAACTTCACCCGACTCCCGGGTGAACTCGTGCCAAAATCCCAAACTATCCCTTTAAGACAGTGCTAAGACTTCACAGTGAGCTGCCAGATAATGCCACACAGCTAAATCCATTCACAATCACAACCCTTCATTTGGCAAAGAAGTTAAACGCAGGCTTTACAGATATGAAAAGGGAAACAGGACATACGCGTCAGACACTGAAAGCACTGGTTGGTCTTGGGTTGCCATTGCAGTCGGTGGGACGTCTCTCTACAGGGTTTCTTAAACTATGGGTCGGGTTCCAAAGTGGGCCCTGGGCATGCAAGAGGTGGGTCGTGAGTTATGAGAATACATCTCTAATCACGCACTATTTCGTCTTCATTTGGGTCACTGGTGAACCATTTGGGTCACAGGAGGATGGTCAATTTCTTATTCAGTTCTGGAGCTGAAACCATTGAAAGATCCCCTGCTCTACAGGATTAGATTACTGCTAAATCCACGTGGGGAAGGAATCCTTCATCAAGTCCATCAGACTAGCTTGACTTCCACAATGTGTAGTCCATACGTAAAACACTACCTAAATAAGAACTCTGAAATGCATAGGCTCTGGCCAATGATGCCAACCAAATGTACGAATCCCAGTTTACATGTTAACTATGGGTTGAGAGACACGACTTTGAACATAGTCAGCATGAAGTAGCATCGTCCCAGGATGAACGTTTGGTGACCTATAGATGGCCTGAGGCTCTGAAAAGAACTAAAAGTCATCACTGTGTATAATGGTAAAGAATCAGTGACCGTCTTTTCAGGAAAACGACCTCCTTGCTGTATCTTGACTACTCTAAAAATGTGATGTAACCAGACAGTGTTGTCACTAGTCCCACCTGACTTATCTACAACTTCAGAACAATCTAGAAAGGTATGCATGTGAGGTCTGAATAAATGGTATATCGTTTCTCAACCAGTAGTGGTTTGGCATTTTCCCCATTCCATAGTTTTTGCTATTCTTCTTTGAAATGGAAAATATGCATTGATTCAGTGCACAGGCATTTACCACAGGACCTCCGCAACTACCGTAGGTTGAAGACCATCTAACCATTGATTCATTTTTTTTATGCTGCCATTGTTGTTGCTGTCCCTATTACAATAGAATAGATTATGATCCAAATCAAGTGTCAACCTTCCCAAACGTTCCGTCGGGGGGCCTGTAATGTTTGGGGAAGGCCTTGAGCTGCAGACAGTTAAAAGCATACTTGCGACATCCCACGTTCTTCATGGTATTCTCCCGTCTGCAGCCCTCACTGGGAAAAAGGAGGAGGAGGGGAGGGGGGGCAAGCACAGAGAGAGAGGATGACAGCAAAGTGAAGAAAACAAAACAAAAAAGGGCTTGTGTTAAAAGACAATGAGAAACCCAAAAACCAACCAACACATTGACGCCACTGTCAAAGAAACATGGGGGCAACAGCTAAAGCGAACGGACAGATTGTCCTGGGAAATATCGGGATGTTGTTGGAGGGAGCGGTACAGAACTCTAATACTGTGTACAGAAGACCTGCTTTCTAGATAGAGTTACGAGCACCACAGATAAAGTGAAACAAGAGCAATAGCAAAACGCACAGACTTAAATGTTCTACATTCTAATTTCAATGCAACAGTTCCATTCCTGTGAAAACAAACAACTATTCAAATACTCTATAGTGAAGTATACACCTTCTCCTCTGATACATTTGGCATGACCTTTATTATATAACAACATTAAAGCTGATTCTTTGGGCTGCTGACTAATTGACTGCTATTGCACTTTCCAGAGAGAAGCATTAGAGAGAACGGGAGAAAAGTCTACTATTTCAGAGAGAAGCAGAGAGAAAGGGAGAAACGCAAACGATTTCAGAGAGAAAGGGAGAAAGGCATGCTATTTCAGAGAGAAAGGCAAACTATTTCAGAGAGAAAGGGAGAAAGGCATACCATTTCAGAGAGAAAGGGAGAAACGCAAACAATTTCAGAGAGACTGGGAGAAACGCATACCATTTCATAGAGAACCAGAAAGGGAGAAAAGTCTATTTCAGAGAGAACCAGAGAAAGGGAAAAACACATACCATTTCATAGAGAACCAGAAAGACAGAAAAGTCTATTTCAGAGAGAAGCATTAGAGAGAAAGGGAGAAACGCATACTACTTCAGAGAGAAGGGGAGAAAGGATAGTATTTCAGAGCATACTCATAAATGGTTATCCAAGCAACCCTGATATTGGGTTGGAACTTGGCAAAGTACCAGACAAGGGTTAATACAATGATATCTGGAACAGCAACTAGAATTTCTCCCTCTCATTATAAAGTGACACCTGCATGACGATGATGTAATCACATCAAACTTTCCAGGGTAGCCTAGTGGCAGGGTAGCCTAGTGGTTAGAGCGTTGGACTAGTAACCGGAAGGTTGTGAGTTCAAACCCCCGAGCTGACAAGGTACAAATCTGTCGTTCTGCCCCTGAACAGGCAGTTAACCCACTGTTCCCAGGCCGTCATTGAAAATAAGAATTTGTTCTTAACTGACTTGCCTGGTTAAATAAAGGTAAAAAAATAAAAATATATTTAGCAAACGTGAGCATTTAGACATACAAGCATGAAAATATAATGCAACGCAATATAAATATATTCTCTATAGTCAAAAGCACTAAGGAATTCAAGAGAAACAGAAAATTAAAACTTGAGAATTGAGTCAAGAACTTGGGTTTTAGTTGGAATATTCCTGGATTTAGCATCACTATGGTTACAACATGTTTAACGCAGTGGTTTCTTCATCAGAATTAAATACACCAGCAGAACCAACTGCCACCAGCATATTCTGCAATTCTCTACAACTTTAGAATGGGCTCCTAATTGCATGTATCCCCAGAACGGAGCAATCCAAATCTGTTCATAGGACTTACTGGGTGACAAGCTTCTGTAGTATCATTACCAACCAGCAGGGCGAGCTATTTCACATTTGGTTGAGGCAAACGCCATCCTAACATTGTACATACTGGGATTGCGTCTTAAACAGAGCCCTATTCCCTATATAGTACACCACTTTGACCAGGACCTATAGGGCACTACGTAGGGAATAGTGTGCCATTTGGGACAGAACTTGGGTGCTGTTCTCATGGAGCACATTTTCCCCTGGCTGTCCCTCGGCTCTCTCCCCTGGCTGTCCCTCGGCTCTCTCCCCTGGCTGTCCCTCGGCTCTCTCCCCTGGCTGTCCCTCGGCTCTCTCCCCTGGCTGTCCCTCGGCTCTCTCCCCTGGCTGTCCCTCGGCTCTCTCCCCTGGCTGTCCCTCGGCTCTCTCCCCTGGCTGTCCCTCGGCTCTCTCCCCTGGCTGTCCCTCGGCTCTCCCCCCTGGCTGTCCCTCGGCTCTCTCCCCTGGCTGTCCCTCGGCTCTCTCCCCTGGCTGTCCCTCGGCTCTCTCCCCTGGCTGTCCCTCGGCTCTCTCCCCTGGCTGTCCCTCGGCTCTCTCCCCTGGCTGTCCCTCGGCTCTCTCCCCTGGCTGTCCCTCGGCTCTCTCCCCTGGCTGTCCCTCGACTCTCTCCCCTGGCTGTCCCTCGACTCTCCGTCCCTCGGCTCTCTCCCCTGGCTGTCCCTCGGCTCTCTCCCCTGGCTGTCCCTCGGCTCTCTCCCCTGGCTGTCCCTCGGCTCTCTCCCCTGGCTGTCCCTCGGCTCTCTCCCCTGGCTGTCCCTCGGCTCTCCGTCCCTCGGCTCTCTCCCCTGGCTGTCCCTCGGCTCTCCCCCCTGGCTGTCCCTCGGCTCTCTCCCCTGGCTGTCCCTCGGCTCTCTCCCCTGGCTGTCCCTCGACTCTCCGTCCCTCGGCTCTCTCCCCTGGCTTTCAGTCAGATGGTGTTTTCATGGGACAATAGAGGTAGTTCTACACCAGCATACTTATCAATAGATGATCTGATTTTATACATTTCTATTATTTACAATATGGATTTACAAGATTGAAAAAGTAAATACTGTAGAATACTGAGAAATAAATACTGCATGTACGTATTTGTTGATAATGTAAAACAGTAACATTGCACAAAATCAGTAAAAATAATAAACCTCTGAATATTCAAAACCAAACCAATGAACTAACATAAATACACCATTAAACCCAGCCTAGCTCTCATACCAGTCACACAGGTGAGAGGCCTTTAAGAAGCTTGCATAAAGCTCAACCAACAAGGACAAAATAATCCCTCCAGTTTTCCATTGTGGGGGTCGAGGAGTTGGAAATGAGGGGTGGAGGGGATGTAAGACAAGCGTGACAATCTCACAGGGGAGGCTATTTTGGGACGGATGGTCCATTTCTTTAATAGGTCACTTTAGATTGGATTGAGTGTGGCCGTCTTGGGACGTAACACAGCACTGAAGACAGGTATTATACTGATTCAAACGGAGAGAGGCTATGGGGCTGGAAAACGATAATACCATTAGTCTACATATTAATGAGTGCATATACCATTACATGGCTAATCATGTTTTTATGGGACTAGATAGCAACTACTGTATATGATAATGGTGCGTGGACTCTCTCGGCAGAGACCAGGAAGTCCAGAGTGCAAGGCTTGGAAGTAACCCAAAGAGTCTGATATCAAATCTCCCTTTCTAGGGCACTTCTCTGTGGAAGCGGGATGGATTTGGGCTGCTGGGAGATCTGGAAGTAATACTTTGACCTGGAATACAGATCCAAGACCTGTATCTACCATCTGAGACCTGGCTAAAACATTTGGCACAACAAGCATGGGCTGTGTCTCAAATCATCCCCTATATTTAGTGCACTACTGGTCAGAGGTAGTGCATCATTTGGTGGTAGGGAGCCATTTGAGGTTCGCCCATGTACATTCTTTTCATCTTCTCTGTCATTTCCCTAGAACTGCAACCCATATAGGTTCTCAAACAAAGAACCAATTCATATATACAAACTCTATAGTAAATAGGAAACTTGGTACAGACATGAAATCTTATATCAACTAAAAAATAAACACTTTGGAAAAACTACACTGCATAATCAAACAAGCCAACAAAGCTCCCCTGAAATATCATACATTCCCAGAATTGGCCAATTCAAATTGCTCCGACCAAGATGAAACTGTGTCAATTGGCAAGACAAGCGGATAACCTTCATTAAGATGACAACGTTGATACAAAAGTGCATTGGCTTAAAGTGAAAGTGGACACAAGTCTCTCCTGCTGTAAGAGTAGGAAGGCCTGAGGAACAACAACAAAATGGCCACCAGATCAAAACAACATCAGCTTGATATTGCATGGCCAAGCCATCCCTTGGCTTATGCTGTATGCAAACCTTATGGAAGACGTAAACGTCAAGCAAGCCAGAACATTTGCATGACTGAAAATAAGCTCTGTGCAAAACCAAAGGATCCATGGCATCATATCATCATAATAGCATGGTTATAGTCATGTCATGAGTTGGGAAGCGGCATTATAAATACTCAAGGACAACTGGGACAAAACTTCCATTAAATTCAGCTAAAACTTCTTACCGGCTATATTTCACAAAGTTTCTCTCCATACTCTGTTTTTGATTGTTGTAAAACAATGGGTGTTAAACTGAGAAATATGTCAGGACATTGACAGTAACAGTCTCATACAGTACTGCACATAGACCTTTAGACCAGCCTCCTGCTCTGACTGGATTGGTTAGGACAGAGAGCAGGGCAGGAGGAGTGCTCGCTGCCCATTAGGTGGAACAGCTGGCAGTTTAGCCGAGTGACGCACATAAAGTCCAGTCAGGTACACACGGTCTGCCCTCGGCCAATCAGAGGGTTCTCCCGGCTGAGCTCCAGACAGACTGACAGAGCGACTGACTCCCTGTCTTCCATCTTGACTGACAAACTAACTTTTTGCCTTTCTTCCTGACCGACTGACTGACTGACTGACTGACACACTGGGGGGAACGGGCAGAGAGAAGAGGTGAGTAGAGGTCGAGAGTAGGTGGGGCTGGGTGGCAGAGGGGCTGTGCCTTCAGCTGCAGCGGAGCTTGGCCAGGAAGTAGGCGACGCTGAGGAACAGCCAGACGACCAGCAGGTTGGGGCTGAGGGCCAGCAGGGGCAGGGAGTACAGCAGGCTGGGGTCCAGCCTGAAATCCCGCACAGGCAACAGGCCACTCAGGTTCTTCTGGGTGACCCCCTCCCTGGTCCCAATGCTGCGGAGAGGGGGAGGGAGGAGAAGCCGGGGCCAAAAAGTACAGGTGGCATGGATGGATGGATGGATAGATGGATAGATGGATGGATGGATGGACACATGCATTGGGACAGGGATGAAGTGGCCAATAAGAGTGGAGGAGATGGTAATACACAATATGAATGATATGTGGTGGCCATGATCAGCCATGGATAACAAAGAGAGATACCAGTGATGGTGCAGGTGGGGTGTGATAACATTAGGGCCACAGCCAGTGGAATGGAACGTGAAAAGACCCATTCAGCCAGAAACAAATCCCAAACAAGAAACACCCCAAATTAAAAATGGATAAAGGAAATCATTCCAAAAAAAAAGGGAAACGTTAGACAAATACATTGTCATAAAAGAGGAAGAGAAAGAGAGAAAGGAGAAAATTAAGATAAATGTTCTGCATCTTTAGGAAAGAAACAATCAAGAGGTAAGAAGAGAAGACAGTGATGATTCTCCATGTTCATACCACAGACAACAGATATGGGGAGGGGGGGGGGGGGGGTAGGGGGGGTTGTGCTCCAATCCATTTCATTTCAGTTAAGTCATTGAATTTGGATTCACTTCCTGAATAGCAGGTGGGGGGGGGGGGGGGGGGGGGGGGGGTATGCCAGCCTCAAGACATGCACCTAAAATTCCCCATACCAAATAGGAACAGGAAGTGGGCAGGTGAAGAGAGGAGTGAGAGACCATGCAGGGAGCTGCAGGACAGAATGGCATTACTACCCAACAGATCTTTCACATAACCTACTGTACTCTACAGGGCTCCTGTTCTGGGAGTCGTCACATCCTTACACAAGGTTTCTGTTCCTTCTACCCTCCTTCACTTCATCTAGCCCTTCTCATCTTCTCAGCAAGCAGTGTCAGAGAACAGGGGGATGGGGTTGGAGGAGAGCTGGATAGGGGGATGATGTGGGGGTATGGAAAGCGAGCTCTGTCATCATGGGGGAGCATTCTCCACAAACTGTCTGGACAGACTGTCAAGCAGATGCTGCGTGAGGAACCAATGCTGAATTACAGAGAATTAAAATATAACTTTTATATATTTTATTATTTTTAAATGGGGGAGAGGAGACCTTGTAGTTGGCACTATCCCAGCATATGGAGCGAGCAATATGTGTGCGTTTCCTTTTAGTTCAGGCAGTGGGCTGGACACCTACCTGCGCATGCAGTCGAGGGCCTGGGAGAAGACCTGTGGGGCCATGCCATGTTCGTGCTGTAGGATCAGACACTGCTCCAGGGTGACGGACATGGCCGTGCGGTCCTTAGCACTCTTACAGCTGGTGAAACGCACACCGTTCAGACGACGACAGATCTGGGGAGGAGAGATACCAGGAAATAATAGACAGCAGGCTGCTCACTACAGAATTATTATTCAGGCCTGCTCTGGACCCTCATTAGTAACATCCATACAGAAGGAAATGGACTGGACCCTCATTAGTAACATCCATACAGAAGGAAATGGACTGGACCCTCATTAGTAACATCCATACAGAAGGAAATGGACTGGACCCTCATTAGTAACATCCATACAGAAGGAAATTGACTGGATCCTCATTAGTAACATCCATACAGAAGGAAATGGACTGGACCCTCATTAGTAACATCCATACAGAAGGAAATTGACTGGACCCTCATTAGTAACATCCATACAGAAGGAAATGGACTGGACCCTCATTAGTAACATCCATACAGAAGGAAATGGACTGGACCCTCATTAGTAACATCCATACAGAAGGAAATGGACTGGACTCGAAAGGATCATCTCCAATAATTCATTAATGGACCTGCAGCGAAAAAAATGGGCCTACCTCTGCTGCCTGCCACAGGATGTCTACGTTCTTGTTCTTCCTGGCGTGGACGTTCTGTCCCAGGAACCTCAGCAGCTCTGGTAGACACGTCTGGGAACGGGACCTGGGCAGGCCTGAGACCAGGAGAGAGGGGTGTTATAGGTTACATCTTAACAATATTCTCCATATAGGGCCATTTACTTCAGGTAGGACCATATAGGGCCATTTACTTCATGGTGACTTACAGTCCTCAGGTAGGACCTCCTTGAACTGTTGATAGTAGGAGTTGAGTCTGGCCAGACTCTCTAGGTTAATGATCTCCTGCAGAGACGTGTCTCCAAACCTGTCACAAACAGGAGACATGTCAACAATACAGGGACATCACCACTTCATCCCTCCATCATTCCTTCCCCCCCGCTCACTTCTCTGCCAGCGTCTGCTGTTCGTTGATTCCCACGTTAAAGAGCACCGGCTGGACGCGCAGCAGCATGCCGTTCTGGATCTCCCTCGGCAACGCGTCAAACATGGTCTCCGGCAACGGGATGCGGACGTTGAAGCCGTCCCGGTTGCCAGTGATGACCGGCAGCATGTCGGGGGAGGAGCTGGAGGTTGCCTGGGTCACCTTGAAGGTAACGTTCCGTAGGTCCATGATGCCAACCGACATGTCCTCCAACATGGACAGCTCCTCGCCTGGGAGGTGGGAGGTATGTGAGAGAGTGAACAATCATTAAACAGAGAGAGAGAATGAGAGAGGAGAGTGTACTTTACCGTAGGTGCTGAGCAGAGACTCAAACTGGGCCAGCAGGCCAATGGTGTAGAGCTGCCTGAGGAAGCCATCGTCACGGAGACAGTTCCTCAGCTTGATGATGAAGCCACAGATGAGGGCAGTGAGCTGGAGACAGATATTAACATAAACACTGAGTATACAAAACATTAGGAACACCTGCTCTTTCCATGACACTGGCCAGGTGAAAGTGAAGTGATCCCTTATTGATCACTTGTTAAATCCAATTCAATCCGTGTAGATGAAGGGGAGGAGACAGGTTAAAGAAGGATTTTTAAGCATTGGGACATGGATTGTGTATGTGTGCCATACAGAGGGTGGATGGGCGAGACAAAACACTGAAGTGCCTTTGAACGGGGTAAGGTAGTAGGTGTCAGGCACACCGGTTTGAGTGTGTCAAGAACTACAACGCTGCTGGGTTTTTCACATTCAACAGTTTCCCGTGTGTATCAAGGATGGTCCACCACTAAAATGCCATACAGCCAACTTGACAACTGTGGGAAGTGTTGGAGTCAACACGGGCCAGCATCCCTGTTGAACACTTTTGACACCTTGTAGTCCATGCCCTGACGAATTGAGACTTATGAGGGCAAAGGGTGGGAGGGGGGGGGTGCAACTCAATATTAGGAATTGTTCCTAATTTTGGTATACTCAGTTAATATTAACAATCAACATTCACTTCAACGTCACATACATTATTTATTTACACACATTATACCTCACTGCTTGTGTGTCTGTATGTATGCGCACATGTGTGTTTGCAAATGGGTGCACATGCACACACGTGTATGCATCTGCGTGTGTGCGCACGTCAGTATGTGTGGATGTGTCCTGTGCTGACCGTCTGGCAGAAGACCACGTCTCGTCTGTACTGCAGGGAGAGGTCCATGGCGATGGTAGGAGCACTGTCCTGCATCAACAGGAACACCATGGAGCTCTTAGCCTTGTCACTCATCATAGCCACACACTCGGTCAGCGTGGTGAGGAGAGGGTACAGGGCCTCGCTCCACTCCCCTGGGCCAGACACGCAGTAACAAAAACAGTAACACACACACACACACAGTAACACACACTATGTACTCTTCTGCATTGAAAGCATCCTGAGACCCTTAAACTGCTGCTGCAACTCCTTCATATAATGTGAGACAATAACATGTGACAACACATTGGCCTTTAAGTCCTTCATCTCTGATAAGGTACTAGAAACAGAGGTGTCATACAGACGGTGATATATAGAGCTAGACGAAGCAGTGGCACTGAGCTGGGCTGCAGCTAGAAGCAGTCAGAGAGACAGAAGCTGGGGAGAGGACAGAGCTCTTACCTGGGAAAGCCTCCTCGCCACTGGGGCTGCCATCTGGAAGGGGTGGAGGTGCCACATGCATGGTTAGGGAGCACCACCAGCAACATGGCAGACAGCACACAGTACAGTAAGCACATAATAAGCTAGATGGCTACAGTACGTAGGCTGAGCTGGCACATAGGAGGCCACAGCAACGGGACTTTGGCTGGCCTCCAGAATACAACAAGCACTGACAGACCTACCTAACACAGAGAAAAATGAACCATTCACACATAGGAAATACATCTTTGGAATGTTTAAGAACAAAATACTGCACAAAAACAAGGTAGACCAATTCTAATAGGTTGAGATATGATGAATATGATAGCAGTATGATGAGAGGACAAATGTGCATGACAAAGCTAAAAAGCAAGTGAAGTGAAGTAAGAAAGGAAAGAAACCTACATGGGTTTTTGTCAGGGCTGGGTGGGCATGCATGAGTCAGATTCAGGGTGAGAGCAGGCAGGAGGGAGGATGATGATGATGGGGGGGAAGGTAGTGATGATGAAGGCTCCTCCTGGGTCATGCATTCAGGGTTGATCCAGAATGCCCTGGTACTCTGGTTACCTTTCTTACTGCTGCCGCCCTGCTGGTGGCCTGGGGTAGTGTCCCCCTGGCTGCTGTCGGCAGGCAGACGGTCCTTCTGAAGGAGTTTGTCCACCCGCTGGATAATACACTCCAGACTCTTGTCTACATTTAGCCACACCTTCTCCTGGGGGGAGGGAATGAAGAGGGGAGGAGGAACACAAAAGAGAAGTACAGTGTAGGGGAAGGGAGAGAAGGGTGGAAGAGAGGAGAAGGGAGGAGAGACAAGAGAAGAGAATAAACAAAAGCCAATAAAATCTAGTGTTCCAGTCTAGACATCTGATGGACCAACAAACCAAATCCCTCAGTAAACACACTGCTTTCTTCCTTACATACTGGAACTGGATTTAAGTGCTCCTAAACCACGAAGGCTAAACTGGAGTTGACCTGTGAACCCCTGAGCCCTGGTGACCCCTTGCCTTACCCACTCCTCCTCGTGCCAGTCGACGTGCAGCGAGGAGCGGCTGTTGCATCCGCTCCACTTGGCCAACAGCGTGTCCTGGTCGTTGCGCAGGACTACTTGATCGGTGGCGTCGGCGGAGGGTGACGCCTTGGAGGCGATGTACTCGGGGCGTGCCGCGTTCAGCGCCTGGATGGCCGAGGCCAGCAGTTTGCAGTCGCACTCAGTCACCAGCTGGCGAGTCTGAGGGTAAAGGTCATACGAACCACACAGCGGGAATTGAGCCAAGCAAGAGAGGCCATTCTGTATTCTCTTCAGTCCACATGATGACAAATTAAATTGGTAAAATTATTTATTAATCTCTTTGGGTTTATGACTGAAGACAAAATACACACCCCACAAAGGTCAATAAAACAGCACAAACAGACCTGGTACCAGGCTAGGGGCTCTCCTTCACCAACAGACCTGGTACCAGCCTAGGGGCTCTCCTTCCCCAACAGACCTGGCACCAGCCTAGGGGCTCTCCTTCACCAACAGACCTGGTACCAGGCCAGGGGCTCTCCTTCCCCAACAGACCTGGTACCAGGCCAGGGGCTCTCCTTCCCCAACAGACCTGGTACCAGGCTAGGGGCTCTCCTTCCCCAACAGACCTGGTACCAGGCTAGGGGCTCTCTTTCCCCAACAGACCTGGTACCAGGCTAGGGGCTCTCCTTCACCAACAGACCTGGTACCAGGCTAGGGGCTCTTCTTCCCCAACAGACCTGATACCAGGCTAGAGGCTTTCCCTCACCTTATCAGCCAGGATGGCGAGGGTCCTCTCCAGACCGTTGGCAGAGCGGTCCTTGGCGGCGCGGGACAGCCTCTCAGCATAGTAGCTGACCTGGGTCTTCAGGGTGTTGATGTGGGAGATGATCTCCTTGGCCCGGACAATGTCCTGGGGGATGTACACTATAGACTGACAGCTGGACAGGGCACTGCTGCAGGGACGGACAGGGTGGGGTGTTAAGAGAACACAGCATTTACCCTGAGTCACTCATACAGTAGACACAGTCACAGAGACAGTAGTCACAGACACGTAGACACAGTAGTCACAGACACAGTAGTCACAGACACAGTAGACACAGTAGTCACAGACACAGTAGTCACAGAGACGTAGACAGTAGTCACAGACACAGAAGTCAGACAGTAGACAGACACAGACAGTAGACAGACACAGACAGAGACAGTAGACACGTACAGACAGAGACAGTAGACGCAGATGTGTAGACAAAGATGGTAAGAGCACACACAGGAACGTGAGACTGCTTTCTGGGAACTGAACTGAAGGAGATTGTACTTCTGCAACATTCTCTCACACTGCTTGACAGATTACACACCTGGCTGCATACAATACATATCTGAATAATTAAACTCTGCTAGAATATTCTACTCTGCAGGTCTGGGACTGAGGTGAGCATTCATATCTGCATGCACAAGCCTGTTCCTCACCTGGAACACAGACAACACTATCTAGACATAGAACCACAGATGTTCAGAGTGAGGCAGACTGTTTAAGATGTAGAATGTTCTATGCCTCAAACCCCATAGCAAGCGCTCTACTGTAGATCACCCTCTGTCCATATACAGTAGCTTACGATGGTACTCACAGGCAGCCATTGTGGATTCACACTTACAGTGGTGAAACACAGGTAGGTGACTGAGTGACTCAGCCTTACAGCTAAAACAACAAACTCAGTGACGGCGAACAAACAATTATTTCCGTGCAGAAAGAACCAAACAAACAGTGGGGAGAATAAAATGTCTAAAGAACAGAATCAGAGTACATAGGAACTCACCATTCTTCCTCATAAACGCTGATTAGAAAATAAAGATGCAATTGGAAAAAATTAAAAAGCCAGAAAACTGAAAATCGTCTCTGAAATATAATTAAGGGGAAATGCCAAGGCTAAAAGCAGCATAGCATGTAGTGTACAATGAGGAAACAGACAGGAAGTCGGCCGTCAAAATACGGATCATGCAGTAGCACAGGAACAAGGGAAAACAGACGTACATGGATTTGATAAATGAGGCATTGCATTTGACAGTATGTTGTGGGGAATCATTCATTAACCACATACATAATATTCTCAGGATGTGATTCTCAACTGTATAATGACGTTAATGTTTCGACAAAAGCAGTGGTTTGTGTTTAATGCAGGTATTCATTCTACCTAATGGTTAAAACCTGTTAAAACACCGTAAACATGTTGATGCAGTCCAATGTTCCAATACCATTTTAAAAGGGGATGGGGAGAGATACAAGGGTGTTTCTCTACCAAAAACAGACTTCGGATTCACTTGATTAGAAATGTGTCTGTTAAAAACAAGACTTAAAAAGCCAAGCCCATACACAGCCAGATAGTCTGTCAGTAGGGTTGTTAGCTGAAAAACATGTGTTGCATTGGCAGCAAGAAGGATACACCTAATACAAAGGTCTAACCAAGGTTCTACCCCGGTTCCACCTCTTTGTGAGGTTCTATACTCACTGTTTCTTGGCCTCCTCGAACTTGGTGATTTGCTTGCGCAGGCCGCTGTTCTTGAAGCCCTGGTAGTGGGCGGCGGGAGCCCCGATAGTCACCACGTCATACGTGTGGTCTGGGGGAACATAACTATTAAGGCCAAAGTGGAGAGCTGCATGAACATCCAGGGAGGGGGAAACAGGGAATGGGGCTCAGCTCACCAAAGCCAGACTCATCCTGCACCCTCATCCTCTGGACATGAAGGTTAGTGGGTATGAACTCCAGCTTCCTCTCTGCCTTCAGGTTACTGGCCTTGAACGACGGACCTAGAAGAAAGACCAGAGAAAAGAGAGGGGTGGAATAGACAGAGTAGGATTCTCATGTTAAACCACAACAAACCACCTTAGACATAGTTATCTGAGGCTGAAATAAGTTAGTGTGTTACTTGTAGTCGTGTGTGTGTGTGTACAGTACTAAACCTTGTAGTTAGTGAGGTCAGAGAGAGTCTCCTGGTAGTCGTGTGTGTGTGTGTGTGTGTGTGTGTGTGTGTGTGTGTGTGTGTACTGTACTAACCCTTGTAGTTGGTGAGGTCAGAGAGTCTCCTGGTAGTCGTGTGTGTGTGTGTACAGTACTAACCCTTGTAGTTGGTGAGGTCAGAGAAAGTCTCCCGGTAGTCGTGTGTGTGTGTGTGTACTGTACTAACCCTTGTAGTTAGTGAGGTCAGAGAGAGTCTCCTGATAGTCGTGTGTGTGTGTGTGTACAGTACTAACCCTTGTAGTTAGTGAGGTCAGAGAGAGTCTCCTGGTAGTCGTGTGTGTGTGTGTGTGTGTACAGTACTAACCCTTGTAGTTGGTGAGGTCAGAGAGAGTCTCCTGGTAGTCGTGTGTGTGTGTGTGTGTGTACAGTACTAACCCTTGTAGTTGCTGAGGTCAGAGAGAGTCTCCTGGTAGTCGTGTGTGTGTGTGTGTGTGTGTACAGTACTAACCCTTGTAGTTGCTGAGGTCAGAGAGAGTCTCCTGGTAGTCGTGTGTGTGTGTGTGTGTGTGTACAGTACTAACCCTTGTAGTTGGTGAGGTCAGAGAGAGTCTCCTGGTAGTCGTGTGTGTGTGTGTGTGTGTGTGTACAGTACTAACCCTTGTAGTTGGTGAGGTCAGAGAGAGTCTCCTGGTAGTCGTGTGTGTGTGTGTGTGTGTGTGTGTACTGTACTAACCCTTGTAGTTGGTGAGGTCAGAGAGAGTCTCCTGGTAGTCGTGTGTGTACAGTACTAACCCTTGTAGTTGGTGAGGTCAGAGAGAGTCTCCTGGTAGTCGTGTGTGTGTGTGTGTGTGTACAGTACTAACCCTTGTAGTTGGTGAGGTCAGAGAGAGTCTCCTGGTAGTCGTGTGTGTGTGTGTGTGTGTGTGTACAGTACTAACCCTTGTAGTTGGTGAGGTCAGAGAGTCTCCTGGTAGTCGTGTGTGTGTGTGTGTGTGTGTGTGTGTGTGTGTGTGTGTGTACTGTACTAACCCTTGTAGTTGGTGAGGTCAGAGAGAGTCTCCTGGTAGTCGTGTGTGTGTGTGTACAGTACTAACCCTTGTAGTTAGTGAGGTCAGAGAGAGTCTCCTGGTAGTCGTGTGTGTGTGTACAGTACTAACCCTTGTAGTTGGTGAGGTCAGAGAGTCTCCTGGTAGTCGTGTGTGTGTGTACAGTACTAACCCTTGTAGTTAGTGAGGTCAGAGAGAGTCTCCTGGTAGTTGTGTGTGTGTGTGTGTGTGTGTACAGTACTAACCCTTGTAGTTGGTGAGGTCAGAGAGAGTCTCCTGGTAGTTGTGTGTGTGTGTGTACAGTACTAACCCTTGTAGTTGGTGAGGTCAGAGAGTCTCCTGGTAGTCGTGTGTGTGTGTACAGTACTAACCCTTGTAGTTGGTGAGGTCAGAGAGAGTCTCCTGGTAGTCGTGTGTGTGTACAGTACTAACCCTTGTAGTTGGTGAGGTCAGAGAGAGTCTCCTGGTAGTCGTGTGTGTGTGTGTGTGTGTGTACAGTACTAACCCTTGTAGTTGGTGAGGTCAGAGAGAGTCTCCTGGTAGTCGTGTGTGTGTGTGTGTGTGTGTGTGTGTGTGTGTGTGTGTGTGTGTGTGTGTACTGTACTAACCCTTGTAGTTGGTGAGGTCAGAGAGAGTCTCCTGGTAGTCGTGTGTGTACAGTACTAACCCTTGTAGTTGGTGAGGTCAGAGAGAGTCTCCTGGTAGTCGTGTGTGTGTGTGTGTGTGTACAGTACTAACCCTTGTAGTTGGTGAGGTCAGAGAGAGTCTCCTGGTAGTCGTGTGTGTGTGTACAGTACTAACCCTTGTAGTTGGTGAGGTCAGAGAGAGTCTCCTGGTACGCGAGGATGATGTTCTGGTACTGAGTGACTATCTGTCGTCGTAGGTTCTCCCAGCATGGTGACAACTCCCCCAGCTCCTCCAGCTCACAAACCCTGAAAACACGTCAAACACACACACTTTGGCAACTTAGGAATTAAATTATATTTTATTAATGCACACTCAATTAACAAATCCCTGGACACATGTCGTGGAGGTATATGTCTCTGTGTGTGTGAATATGTGTAGTAGTGTACCTGGCAGCGTCCTCCTCCAGCAGTAGTTTGACATACTGTCTGGGGATGTTGAGAGACAACACACTTTCAGCCATCTGTTCTAGCACCCGCAGGTGGTGACCGTCCGTGGTGGGGAAACGATACATTCTGGACATGGTGCCTCCAAACACTGAGAGAGACACACACACGGAACATGCTCAACATCATCTACCACAATCTCTCAATCATTTCTTTTGCTCCACAGGTCAAGTAATAAATGATAAAGGACCTGCATATTTCGAAAGGTCATATTTTGTCTCGTGGTGATTTAAAGTGTAAGAGGAGCATGTGAAAAAGTATTTCCTTCCCAGAGGACAATAAGCCATTCCACTGTATACAGATGTCTGTCCAGACACACACACACACATCTGAGAGTGGTGACTAAGAAAAGCAACAATCTCTCACTGAGCGTACGGGTAATGACATTACTCAGTGAAACCTGCTAACATCCAGCCATGAGGGACGGATCAGATGGATGTCCAATCAAATCATTTAGAGCCGCAGAAATCATTTTTAGAACAGACAATGACATTAGGTGAAATGTTACGGAAGATGATACCTAACTGCATTCGTCTCAGGTGACACTGAAATATAGGCGCCTGCTTACAAAGTGTCTCAGTGGGGTGACAGGCTCTTCTAGTGGGCTTTGGTAGAGGTGGTGCCAGTGGGCTGAGATAATGGGACAGACCCAGCTGTCCCTCCTACCTGATGTCAGCAGGGTGTCTTTGCATAAAGATGCATATTTGGCTCTGACACCCATGGATTCTGTCAGGCTCTCATCCACCGGAAGCACGGTCTGTGGCACACAAGGATAGAAGAGTCACACATGCAGGATATATGCACACACACACACACGACCCTGGCCACGGTCTCACAGGTCACGGGTGTCTGACATTTGGTGTCAGCGGTAGGGATCCGGCGAGAGTCTCGGAAGCTCACCCTGCCGTTGATGGCGTCTGGTAACCTGGCAACAGGCAGAGTCCTCTGGTCCCGCTTCTCCTCTATCTGCCAGGCAATGATGGTGATGTTCCCCACGTGCTTGTTCTCTGCAGATCTGTTCATCAATAACACACACCAATAGGGCTGTCAACGGCATCCCCCAGGAACACACAGTCTACAGTAAGCAACGATCAAACAGCAGAAAACTATGACAGACCCAAAACAATCTAGCTGAAAAATGTATAGGCTTCATATTTACATTACTATGGAGCCATACATTTAAGCATCCTCATCTGTTCTAAGACAATAATCATTTGGGTGTTTACATTTGTCCCATTTCACAAATGTACAAGAATATATTATACATGTGTGAATTAGATTTATTTTTCTTCTCCCATATCCCAACTCCTGAGACCCCCTCACAGAGTGGGGTCACGGCCAGGGTCAGCCATTGATAACTAAAGAATGAAACAGGATTAGTGAGCGTTGGCAGCAAGAAGGACACACCTGATACAACAGCAACCCTGGAACAATTAGGATTAAGTGCCTTGCTCAAGGGCACACAGATTTAGTTTTACCTTGCCGGCTCGGGTTACTGGCACAGCGCTCCAACCACTAGGCTACCTGCCACCGTACCAAAGGCATGGCATTTTTTATTTTTATTTAACCTTTATTTAACTAGGCAAGTCAGTTAAGAACAAATTCTTATTTTACAACGACGGCCTACCCCGGCGATGCTGGGCCAATTATGCGCCACCCTATGGGACTCCCCATCACGGCCTACTGTGATAAAGCCTGGATTCGAACCAGGGTGTCTGTAGTGACACACCTAGCACTGAGATGCAGAACACCGCGCCACTCGGGAGCAATATGAAGATAATTATATCTTAGATTATATTATTATAATTATATTAATAATTATATTATATAGATATTATAATTATAATTAATCACATACGAATCCTGTCTGATCAGAGAGGTGTTTATGGTAAACACATGACTGTCAGGGTCAGGTGTAACCTGCGTCTCCCCTACCTCAGGGTCAGGTGTAACCTGCGTCTCCACTACCTCAGGGTCAGGTGTAACCTGCGTCTCCCCTACCTCAGGGTCAGGTGTAACCTGCGTCTCCACTACCTCAGGGTCAGGTGTAACCTGCGTCTCCACTACCTCAGGGTCAGGTGTAACCTGCGTCTCCACTACCTCAGGGTCAGGTGTAACCTGCGTCTCCACTACCTCAGGGTCAGGTGTAACCTGCGTCTCTCCTACCTCAGGGTCAGGTGTAACCTGCGTCTCCCCTACCTCAGGGTCAGGTGTAACCTGCGTCTCCCCTACCTCAGGGTCAGGTGTAACCTGCGTCTCCACTACCTCAGGGTCAGGTGTAACCTGCGTCTCCACTACCTCAGGGTCAGGTGTAACCTGCGTCTCCACTACCTCAGGGTCAGGTGTAACCTGCGTCTCCACTACCTCAGGGTCAGGTGTAACCTGCGTCTCCCCTACCTCAGGGTCAGGTGTAACCTGCGTCTCCCCTACCTCAGGGTCAGGTGTAACCTGCGTCTCCCCTACCTCAGGGTCAGGTGTAACCTGCGTCTCCCCTACCTCAGGGTCAGGTGTAACCTGCGTCTCCCCTACCTCAGGGTCAGGTGTAACCTGCGTCTCCCCTACCTCAGGGTCAGGTGTAACCTGCGTCTCCCCTACCTCAGGGTCAGGTGTAACCTGCGTCTCCCCTACCTCAGGGTCAGGTGTAACCTGCGTCTCCCCTACCTCAGGGTCAGGTGTAACCTGCGTCTCCCCTACCTCAGGGTCAGGTGTAACCTGCGTCTCTCCTACCTCAGGGTCAGGTGTAACCTGCGTCTCTCCTACCTCAGGGTCAGGTGTAACCTGTGTCTCTCCTACCTCAGGGTCAGGTGTAACCTGTGTCTCTCCTACCTCAGGGTCAGGTGTAACCTGTGTCTCTCCTACCTCAGGGTCAGGTGTAACCTGCGTCTCTCCTACCTCAGGGTCAGGTGTAACCTGCGTCTCTCCTACCTCAGGGTCAGGTGTAACCTGTGTCTCTCCTACCTCAGGGTCAGGTGTAACCTGTGTCTCTACTACCTCAGGGTCAGGTGTAACCTGTGTCTCCCCTACCTCAGGGTCAGGTGTAACCTGTCTCTCTCCTACCTCAGGGTCAGGTGTAACCTGCGTCTCTCCTACCTCAGGGTCAGGTGTAACCTGTGTCTCTCCTACCTCAGGGTCAGGTGTAACCTGTGTCTCTCCTACCTCAGGGTCAGGTGTAACCTGTGTCTCTCCTACCTCAGGGTCAGGTGTAACCTGCGTCTCTCCTACCTCAGGGTCAGGTGTAACCTGTGTCTCTCCTACCTCAGGGTCAGGTGTAACCTGTCTCTCTCCTACCTCAGGGTCAGGTGTAACCTGTGTCTCTCCTACCTCAGGGTCAGGTGTAACCTGTCTCTCTCCTACCTCAGGGTCAGGTGTAACCTGTGGTTCTTCTCCTGCAGCAACTCCTTCACAGGAAACAGAGCTGAGCCCAATAAATACATCTAGGTCAGGAGAAAGAGAGAAAGCGAGAGAATAAAAAGAGAGAAAGCGAGGGAGAGAACAAGGGAGGGAGTGAGCGAGAGAGAAAGAAAACAGAGAGACATCGAAGACAACAACACTCCCAAGGTGGCTGGTGAGGGAAGGGAGGTGATGAGAGGAATGGGACTGACCTAGTAGTTTATTATCTGATGGGGACATATTACTTGGTGTTTTAATGTCATCTTATCTAATATTCTACCCACCGTGCCCTGAGAGCGGTCCTTGACGTCGTACACAGACAGCTTGACCTGCGTCTGCTGGTTGATCAGAGAGTCCTGGAAGAAGGCTATGCTGCTCAGGAATATAGGGTTATTGGTGCCCTGTAGGGGGAAGCAATCAATCCATGAAGCTCTCATTGTTGCTTCATCTAAACTGTACACATACAGTAAGATATTAGTTAACAACGTTCTAAAATCATGTTTTATTGTCACATACACCAGATGGGTGCAGTAGATTGTGTTGTTTTACAGGGCCAGCCATAGTAGTACGGCGCCCCTGGAGAAAATTGGGGTTAAGTGCCTTGCTCAAAGGCACATGAACAGATTCTTCACCTTGTCGGCTCGGGTATTCAAACCAGCGACCTTTCAGTTCCTGGTTCAAACTTTGAACCGCTAGGCTACCTGCCGGATAACATCCTACAATCATATAGGAACACAACAGAGCAGTGCAATGGACGGCCCCAGGGGGCAGAGGGACGACGGCCCCAGGGGGCAGAGGGACGACGGCCCCAGGGGGCAGAGGGACGACGGCCCCAGGGGGCAGAGGGACGACGGCCCCAGGGGGCAGAGGGACGATGGATGATGGCCTGTCTCACCTCGATGATCTCCGTCTGGGAGTGTTTGGTCCAGAAGGCCTGGGGAGGGGTGGTGCAGCTCACTGCCACAAAGCTGTTGGGTTTCCGCTCCAGAGCTGGGGTCACCAACTCATTACAGGCTGGGGAGGGAGGGACACAGCACGTTGGAACGCACGGAACAAGAAATGAAAGACAAATTCCTATAGAAGTTAATTTACTGTACTCACCCACACTGAACTCTAGAACAGGCTCATCTGGATCCTGGCTGTTCCCTACAAAACACCAAAGTAGCATTAACTCATACAAGTCATTTTCCACTAATTCAGTTGGCAGAAATGAAAGGACAACAGTGATAAAAACATGTTGGTGTACCTTGATATACAGACTGGATCAACAGGATGTGTACAAGGCAGGAAGTAATTCCATTACCAATTGTTCATCACATGGTCTCTATTGTTTGTTTCCTTGATATAGTCTGTGTCCAACACACAACCCTTTCCCATTCTCACCTGCAAGTGCCAGGCCGATCATCTCAGAGGAGAGGTCAAAGGTGTTGGCCCGGTACACTGACCAGGGTCTCTGGTGGCGGGGGCTACGCTCTCTAGCCTCCGACATCCTGATCCTGCTGGCCTGCTCCAGGGGGGAGGAGAGGCACGGGTGGTGGTGGTGAGAACACGCACCCTTGTACTGAGCCACTCCACGGCCCCGCCTGGGCCTTCCTCTACGAGCTGGGCGAAGGAGGGAGAGACAATGATAAACATAAGGGACCACACCAACTATACGTCCATTCACATCTCCACTCTGACCATTGTTTCTCTCTCTCTTTTCCCTCTCTGTACCCCCCCTTCATCTTCTCTGCTCAAATTTCACTTTTGGTGCAGGAGCACTGCAGGCTGTGGAGGTGGCTGGACTCCCAGAGGAGAGGCTAGTCCACATACAAAGAGAGAGAGGGATGGACGGAAATATATATAGAGAGACAGGGATGGAGGGACATCGACAGAGAGAGCAGCACGTGTCTGAACATGCAGTTAGACATCATTACTCTGCTTCAACAGCATCCCCAGGGCACTGCATCCATCTCTCTGCTGCACAATCTGCTCTCAACCGCATCTGACAAATTAGATTATGTGTGTGTGTGTGTGTACTGTCCCTCAGTGTGTGTCTATGTGTGTACTCGTGTCTGACTGTCTAGCAAGGCTTTCGTCCATGGAATCCTATGTTCAGAGTTTTGATACAGTGGATGCATGGTCTTTGTTTGGGCACAAAGTGTACAACATGAAGTAAACACAGACTGTCCTTCAGCCTGCCAGCAGACAGGAACAAGCTCTGAATACGACAATGTTATTCGTCCTGTTTACACAATGCTCTCACGTCATTTCAAAACGGTTGCTTACAATTTCAAGGGGCACTTTATCACATTAATTCAGAGAGAAGCCGCGATGGAGTAGGTGTCAAATCACACATATTTCAACCCTCAAGTCATCAGTTAATTGATTGCATAGAGGAACTGAGAGTTATAAAACGTATTAAATAATGGCAGCATACAGTGCCTTCAGAAAGTATTCAGACCCCTCCACATTGTCATGCAACAGCCTTATTCTAAAATGTATACAATATTTTAGTCCCATCAATCTACACACACAACACCCCATAATGACAAAGTGAAAAGGTTTTGATTTTTCTAAAATATATATATATATGGAAAGGCACACACCTATCTATATAAAAGGTCCCACAGTTGACCGTGCATGTCAGAGCAAAAACCAAGCCAAGAGGTTGAAGGAATTGTCCGTAGATCTCCGAGACAGGATTGTGTCCAGGCACAAATCTGGGGAAGGGTACCAAAACATTTCTGTAACATTGAAGGTCCCAAAGAACCCAGTGGCCTCCATCATTCTTAAATGGAAGAAGTTTGGAACCGCCAAGACTCTTCCTAGAGCTGGCCCCCGGGCCAAACTGAGCAATCGGGGGAGAAGGGCCTTGGTCAGGGAGGTGACCAAGAACCCTATGTCGTCACACTTACAGAGCTCCAGAGTTCCTCTGTGGAGATGGGAGAACCTTCCAAAAGGACAACCATCTCTGCAGCACTCCACCAATCAGGCCTTTATGGTAGAGTGGCCTGGCGGAAGCCAATCCTCAGTAATAGGAACATGACAGCCCGCTTGGAGTTTGCCAAAAGGCACCAAAAGGACTCTCAGACCATGAGAAAAATTAGTCTCTGGTCTGATGAAACCAAGATTGAACTATTTGGCCTGAATGCCAAGCATCAAGTCTGGAAGAAACCTGGCACCATCCCTACGGTGAAGCATGGTGGTGGCAGCATCATCCTGTGGGGATGTTCTTCAGCGGCAGGGACTGGGAGACTAGTCAGGACCAAGGGGAAGATGAACGGAGCAAAAGTACTGAGAACCTGCTCCAGCACGCTCAGGACCTCAGACTGGGGTGAAGGTTCACCTTCCAACAGGACAACGACCCTAAGCACACAGTCAAGACAACAACACAGGAGTGGCTCTGAATGTCCTTGAGTGGCCCAGCCAGATCCCAGACTTGAACCCGATTGAACATCCCTGGAAAGACCTGAGAATAGCTGTGCAGCGAATGCACTGTATAAGCTGGCATCAACTGAAGAAGGGTTTGAATAGGCATGAATGGAGCAACTTGTGCCCTTCACGCAAAATAACAATGAGTGGTGACAGACGTTTTTCTCAATGTTGAACTGACCACTTTCATATCAGTGATGCGTATTCCAAATAGAGCACATTTCTGCTCTCACTCTTCATCACAAAACCATCCAATGTCCCTCCCACTCCTCATCCTCTCCCCACACCTCCCCCTCAGGGGACATAGTTCGTCCAGGGAAGGCCCTCAGCCATTGGCCAGTTAGCCCAGGAACCAGGTCTCTCCTCAAACAGGAACAATTAGCCCATTTACACTGAGGCTGGAGGCTGTGGGTAGTAGACCAGCCCTGGTCTACTTAACAGCTTCAATAGAGATCCACACTCTATTTCTGTCACTGCTAACATCTGGAGTATAGTAGCTAGCAACAGCCCACAGCACTAGGGCTAGAACACCTCAGAGAGACTAGGTCAGGCAAGGAGGAAAAGGTCAGAGCTGCTTGCTTTCACATACGTCTATTGACAATACCCAGCTGAGTCAAGATGATCAACACTGCCTGGATGTGCCGTATAAACAAAACCACTTATCAAGGTTCCGTTGAACGCTTTGTTCCTCTGTGATACCACAGGTCCACTTCTGTGTTAAATGACAAGTGTTGGGCTGATATGTAGGGCATCCTTTATGCAGAGAGCCTTTCTAGCGTTCATGTGGACTTTCCCAGAGATTCAGCTGTGGCGAGATAGAAAAACATCCTGCTGTTTGTATTAAGGATTCTGATGGAACCACTCCTTCATCTGCCCCCTATTGTCTCCATGGTAACAACAGTGCGCTCTTCAAAGTATCACTCTGGGCTTTGCTCAATGAAACACATTAACCAGGTTTCCTGAAGAAAAAGGTTTACTTATTTAGTTGGACTGTAAGGACATAGACATGGCAGAAGGGTTAGTCATCAGTTTGACTGGAAGGCACATTACTGTGTGTTATGATGATGATGAGTAGGAGCAGAAGGATGAGGACTTCCTGCTAGCTTAATGATGTCTGCTCTGATCAAGTAGGTAAACTTCCCCTGCAGGCCAGTGTTTCTCCTAGGTTGCATCAAGGACATCCTGCTAGCTTAATGATGTCTGCTCTGATCAAGTAGGTAAACTTCCCCATGCAGATCAGTGTTTCTCCTAGGTTACATCAAGGACATCCTGCTAGCTTAATGATGTCTGCTCTGAACAAGTAGGTAAACTTCCCCTGCAGGCCAGTGTTTCTCCTAGGTTACATCAAGGACATCCTGCTAGCTTAATGATGTCTGCTCTGATCAAGTAGGTAAACTTCCCCATGCAGATCAGTGTTTCTCCTAGGTTTCATCAAGGACATCCTGCTAGCTTAATGATGTCTGCTCTGATCAAGTAGGTAAACTTCCCCATGCAGATCAGTGTTTCTCCTAGGTTACATCAAGGACATCCTGCTAGCTTAATGATGTCTGCTCTGATCAAGTAGGTAAACTTCCCCTGCAGGCCAGTGTTTCTCCTAGGTTGCATCAAAAGAAAGGAAGGGAACTAAATACCCAGACTGCATAGCCTCAAATATTTTGGTCTACGTTTAGGCAGGGGTGTGCAACAGAGCTAGGGAATGAGGGTGGGCGTCCCGCCTATGCATTCATAGGGGAAACCCTGTCGTAGAGACACACATCCCCAGAGTGCCGTCAGTTGGGCATCATCCCACAGAGGCTGGGCTGGGGGCTTTCCTGGCAGGAGTACAAGGTGCTGGAGGCCTGTCTTGTTTAATCAGGCAAAAATGCTGGAGGAGAGCCCATCGATAGCTAACGGATGCTGCTGGTGGTGAAAAGCTCAGCAGATACAGGTCTGGTTAGCACACTCATCACATATCCTCTTCTGCCCTGCCAGAGCACATGTGGCTCTAGTCAAATACAGTGCACTATATAGGCAATAGGGTGCACTTCAGGGAATGAATCCAAATGTCTTGTATGTGCTCTCTGTACAATGGATCAACATTGATTGAATTCATGGTCAGGTTCTTTGGCTACTATCTACAACTGTTTTGTAATTGCCTGGGAATATGGGCCACATTGGTAAGAGCCAAATTGTAGCAGTGGTAGGCCTGATCACCGACGACAATGGTGCCAGGATCGTGGACTACAGGAAAGGGAGGGCCAAGCACACCCCCATCCACATCGACAGGGCTGTAATGGAGCGGGTTGAGAGTCAAGTTCCTCTGTGTCCACATCACCAAGGAAGTAACATGGTCCTCACACACTAACACAGTCAAGAAGGCACGACAACACCTCTTCCCCCTCAGGAGGCTGAAAAGATTTGACATGGGCCCTCAGATCCTCAAAAAGTTATACAGCTGCACCATTGAGAGCATCTTGACTGGCTGCATCACCGTTTATGGCAACTGCTTGGCATCCGACCGTAAGGCGCTACAGAGGGTAGTACATACGACCCAGTACATCACTGGGGCCAAGCTTCCTGCCATCCAGGACCTCTATACCAGGCTGTGTAAGAGGGAGACCCTAAAAATTGTCAAAGACTCTAGCCACCCAAGTCACAGACTGTTCTCTCTGCTACCGCACGACAAGCGGTACCGATGCATCAAGTCTGGAACCAACAGGACCCTAACAGCTTCTACCCCCAAGCCAGAAGACTACTAAATAGTTAACCAAATAGCTACCTTGACTATCTGCACTGACCCCCTGCTCAAAATCTTTTGACCCATCACATACACTTCTGCTACCGTTTATTATCTATACTGTTGCCTAGTCACTTTACCCCTACCGATATGTACATATCTACCTCAATTACAATGTACCCCTGCACATGGACTCGGTACTGGTACCCCGTGTATATAGCCATGTTATTGTTACTCACGGTTGTACTCCTTGTTTTACCATTTTTTTCCTATATTTTTCTCTCTGCATTGTTGGGAAGGGCCTGTAAGTAAGCATTGCACTGCTAGTCTACACCTGTTGTTTATAAAGCATGTGACAAATAACATTTGATTTATAGCACCAGAGTGAGGAGACCCTGATGATTAGTAACTCACGTGAACTGGGACACATGTGCTTTTGGAGCTTCCACGGCTAGGTTAACAAATCCTTGCTGGGTTTCTGACGTAGTTTCTCACACCCAGTAACGACTGGAGAATACCGCACAGACTGGGCCGGGACCAGACTCGGTTCAAACCGGTTTCTAGGTTTGCGAATACGGGTTTGATGAATTTTCAGTGTCTTCGTTTTACCCTGGGCACCTGGTACTGTAGGTTAACCAGATATGAGTAAACAGACATTGACACTTGAGACATTGTAAGTCCTTAGCTTCTCTGGTAAGGACAATGCGATGCATAGGTTTCTACCTGATTTAACTTAAAAAGGAGGGAAGTGACACCAACGGCGACAGCTGGTCTTACTGGCGTCCCGATCTGACTGGAAGGGTTTAGTGGATTTCACTTCTGCTGTTATGTTAAGTCTAATGCTGCACGCAACTGGAAAGCTCTCTATGAAGGAACCGGGTGAGTGAGTGAGCGCGTTAACATTGAGAGGCGTCCACGGTACTGCCTGAAAGATTTCTCCTTTCTCTCCCTGTTTACTCCTACCCAGCAGACTACACTCCTGCTAATTCTACCGTTAATGAGTCTAATTCAGCCATGTGACTCTGACTCCATCAGGATTACTAGCCAAGCGACAAGATCATTCTTTAATTTGTCTTGAATCTAAAAACCTCAACTTGCCTTGGTTGTGAAAGCACCTCAAGGCTCCGTGGTTCTTCCCACTCTGTGCTGGTTTCAGGAACCTCCCCCCGGAACTTCTCTGAGTGGGATTGACACTATCACACGGAGGGGTCTTGTCCAATCACACCTGGAAATTAGGATGTGTTTGTGTCAAGGGTTTCTCTGCTCTCAGTCTCAGACAGTCTCCAAGCCTGAGAAGGGCAGTGTGGAGACGAGCTCAGTCCTGTTGCCCTTAAAAGGCAAAAAATTGTTTCTGTGTTGACTGACTGCCAAGGTTCTGACTGTCCAGGCCAGGCATCACGCACGCGCATACACACACACGACGACAAGCATACCGCCTCAAAAGCATACCGTCTCAGAGTTTCCTCAGATCTTGACTTCCCATCTCTCCCTTATCAAACACACCTATACAGAAGGCAGGATAACGGCTCTCCCTCCATGTCACTAGTTTCCATCTTACTGTCGTCCTCCTGCACTCCCAGCCCACATTAGTTATTTTTATAGCCCCGGCCTTGTCTAAACAGACTTCAACTCTGCACCACACCAGTATCTGTGTCATAATGACTATGGAGAAGGTAAACACTGCTGGAGAGCAAACAGAGTACATTCATTAAAAAAATACATCTCTTGACACTAACAGTGCTTATTTTATATGTCTAAATGAGGTGATGTGAGTAAGCCCTGTATCAGGGTCAAATAGCACTGGATTCATCATATAATTTAATAGTCCCTATCAAAATAATATCTCCAAAATCTTAAGACTTCCCTGACATTTTCATTTCCTGAATAAATATCCAGATGAATTTGTAGGTGCAAAAAGTCTTACATATTCTTCACCTTCATTTACATGGATGTAGAGTAGTTAGAGCTGCCCTCCTGACTAGACTGGCTACCTAGTTCCTACAGTGGTTAGTATTGCCCTCCAGACTAGAGGTCGACCGATTAATCGAAATGGCCGATTAATTAGGGCCGATTTCAAGTTTTCATAACAATCGGTAATCGGCATTTTTGGACGCTGATTTTGGCTGATTACATTGCACTCCACGAGGAGACTGCGTGGCAGGCTGACTACCTGTTACGCGAGCGCAGCAAGGAACCAAGGTAAGTTGCTAGCTAGCATTAAACTTATCTTTTTTTTTTTTAAATCAATCAATCAATCTTAACATAATCACTAGTTAACTACACATGGTTGAGGATACACATGGTTGAGGATATTACTAGGTTAACTAGCTTGTCCTGCGTTGAATAGAATTGATGCGGTGCCTGTTAATTTATCATCGAATCACTGTCTACTTCACCAAATGGGTGAAGATTTAACAAGCTCATTCTCGAAAAAAAGCACTATATTTTTTTAGACCTGCATATTTAGTTAACCTCATGAAACTCTGGGGGCAGTATTTCATTTTTGGATGAAAAACGTTCCCGTTTTAAACAAGATATTTTGTCACGAAAAGATGCTCGACTATGCATATAATTGACAGCTTTGGAAAGAAAACACTGACGTTTCCAAAACTGCAAAGATATTGTCTGTGAGTGCCACATAACTAATGCTACAGGCGAAACCAAGATGAAATTTCATACAGGAACTGAGCCAGATTTTTGAGGCGCTGTGTACCAATGTCTCCTTATATGGCTGTGAATGCGCAAGGTGTTTGCAGCATTGTGACATATTTGTAGGCATATCATTGGAAAATTGACCATAAGAGACTACATTTACCAGGTGTCCGCTGGGTGTCCTCCGTCAAAACTATTGCGCAATCTCCAGGTGCGCGCATTTTTCCATTTTGAAGAGAGGAGAAACCAAACTGCCAGGAGTGACTTATCATCGAATAGATATGTGAAAAACACCTTGAGGATTGATTCTAAACAACGTTTGCCATGTTTGTCGATATTATGGAGTTAATTTGGAAAAAAGTTCACGTTGTTATGACTGAATTTTCGTTTTTTTTTTTCTCAGCCAAACGTGAAGAACAAAACGGACCGATTTCTCCTACACAAATAATCTTTTTGGAAAAACTGTACATTTGCTATCTAATTGAGAGTCTCCTCATTGAAAACATACAAAGTTCTTCAAAGGTAAATTATTTTATTTGAATGCTTTTCTTGTTTTTGTGAAAATGTTGCACGCTGAATGCTACGCTAAATGCTACGCTAGGTATCAAAACTCTTACACAAATGCTTGTTTTGCTATGGTTGAAAAGCATATTTTGAAAATCTGAGATGACAGTGTTGTTAACAAAAGCCTAAGCTTGAGAGCTAGCATATTTATTTCATTTGCGATTTTCATGAATAGTTAACGTTGCGTTATGGCAATGAGCTTGAGGCTATAAATAGGATCCCGGATCCGGGTTTGCTCGTCGCAACTTTAATATTGCGAGTCAGGGTATATGCAGCAGTTTGAGCCGCCCGACTCATTGCGAACACCATTTCTTCCTAACAAACACAGAATTTTACATAATTATGACACATTGAAGGTTGTGCAATGTAACAGCAATGTTTTCACTTAAGGATGCCACCCGTTAGATAAAATATGGAACGGTTCCATATTTCACTGAAATCGAAATGATAGTTACCTGGGAATATTGAGACTTGTGTTAAAAGGAACCACCAGCTTTCATATATGCTCATGTTCTGAGCAAGGAACTGAAACGTTAGCTTTCTTACATGGCACATATTGCACTTTTACTTTCTTCTCCAACAGTTTTTGCATTATTTAAACCAAATGGAACACTTTATTATTTATTTGAGACTAAATTGGTTTTATTATATTATATTAAGTTAAAATAAAAGTGTTCATTCAGTAGTTGTAATGGTCATTATTACAAATATTATAAAAAAAAATATATATATATATATATATAAAAAAATCAAAACATGTTTTTTTAAATCGGACAATTAATCAGTATGTTGTCTTTTTTGGTCCTCCAATAAATCGGTATCAGAGTTGAAAAATCAATCTACTCCAGACTAGACTGGTTGCCTAGTTCCTACAGTAGTGAGTGCAGCCCTGCAGACTAGCTGCCTAGTTCCTACAGTAGGGTCTGTCTGCCTTACTTACAAATCAAGGCCTTGTTCATGTCAGGGAGAAGGAGGGACTGACGTGAACGTGACCTGACGTTCAACAGCTTATGGTGTGCCTGCCCCCCCCCCCCCCTTCCATCTCTCTCGCTCTCCAGTCACCAGCCTTCTCTCAGGGTCATGTTAGGATGCCACATCCCAACAGCAAATACACCATGACAAAGTGCCTGAGATGTGTTCAGGTGTACTTACTGTCAGTGGGGAAGGCAGAGAGTGGCAGGTAGCGTTGTGGCTAAGAGCATTGGGCCAGTAACTGAAAGGTTGCTGGTTTGAGTCCCTGAGCTGGCAAAGTAGAAACATTTTCTGTTCTGCTCTCGAGCAAGGCAGTTAAACAACAACTGCTCCCCGGGCAACTCGATTAAGGCAGCCCCCCCGTACCTCTCCGAGTCAGAGGTTGGATTAAATGCGGACTTAATATTTGGGTTGAATGCATTCAGTTGTGCAACTGACTAGGTATCCCCTTTCCTTTCCCAGAGGGAGGGGAAGCCAGCTGATCCAGTCAGAGAGGAGCAACAGACTGGATCTGACCAGAGGAAGAGACAACATGTCAGAAAAACTAAAAAGAAGGATATTTCAGTATATGCTCCACTTCCCCTAACTGTATATAGTGGAGAATACAGCAGAGTAGCTATGATCTGTATCTGTGCATTGGGTTTGACAGTGACCGAGGCTACAGGACTGCCAAGTCACAGTCATAGGTAGTGAGGTGTGCAACAACACATGATGGCAACCAGAAGAGGAGACATTTTCACAATTTAACCTTCACATCTGACATTCTGTTTCTGCCATGGCCTGGCCCAAAACACCACTCTTCAAAGAGATAACTCGCCTTTTGAAGGTGTGTGTGTGCCTGCCAGTGTGCACGTATGTGTGTGTGTTAGTTTGAAGCTCTACTGAGGCAGTGCAGTGTGTGCTTCCTTCCATTTCAGAAGCAATCCTGCATTGCTCAGTCCATCATCAGTCAGAGACACTGATCAATGGACTGGCGCCGCCGGACCACCCTCTCCACACACACACTCCTATTGTGTGTGTGTGTTTTTGTCACGGTGTGTTATTTTTTTCCCCCCGGAGATAGCCCTACCTTGGTCGACCAAAAGCAGTCTGTTCTTTCAACCAATTGAATAACGTCTTCATATCTCAAAATCATTGTCATGTGATTAAATCAAAATTCTATCCAAATCTAAATGAAAATCTAAATGAAATCTAAACGAAAAGCCATTGCCAACTACGTAAAAACAGCCTACATTAAGCCAAAAAATGTAAAAAAACATTGCAGCCTGCAGATAGAAAATATCCTGATAAAAATAAATATTCTATAAATCACATTGCCTAAACTGAGTACCGGCACCTCAAATGGTCTACTGCTTGAGCTCCTATTCCTCTTATAGAATATTATCTAAAAACTATTGTGGAGCTCCTGCACCTAAATATGAATAGTACCAGAACCCAAAATGAGTTACTGAATGTATTTCAAGTCATTCACTGATAAGAAGTAATCAGGTCTATTTCATGACGTTTCTGACTGGATCAGAGCATGACATTTTTCCCTTTCACGCTGAGCGGTTACCAAAAGGGAGAGAGATGGAAAATATTTTTCAAATACAATGAGGAACGATTGTAATTCTCAATGGATGTAAAAACAGACTTTGTTTGCTCTCAGTTTGAGGTGAAGTAAACATCACTCTGAGAAGCTCAACAGTTCATTAGTTGTGGTGCATTAAGCCAATCAGATCTGCAAATGGACACATTTATATGCCTACATTTGGGCGCAGGCCAGGTAGGGACCCCAATTTTTCACTTTGAAATGTCTATATAAACAAAGGTCCTACAGTTGACAGTGCAGGTCAGAGCAAAAACCAAACCAGGTCGAAAGGGATTATCCGTAGAGCTCCGAGAGAGGATTCTGTCCAGGCACAGATTGGTGGAAGGGTACCAAAAAATGTCTGCAGCATTTAAGGGCCCCAAGAACAGTGGCCTCCATCATTCTTAATACGGAGGAACAGGGGGAAGGCGGCGGAGTGGCTTGTAAGAATTAGCAGATGAGTAGGTAAACCACCACTTCCCTCAAGGTATTGCTCGCCTGAGGTTGAATACCTCATGATAAGATTTAGACCACACTATCGTACTTTTTGGAGAAATGTCCTCTGGTCTGATGAAACAAAAATAGAACTGTTTGGCCATAATGACCATCGTTATGTTTGGAGGAAAAAGGGGGAGGCCGGCAAGACAAAGAACACCATCCCAACCGTGAAGCACGGGGGTGGCAGCATCATGTTGTGGGGGTGCTTTGCTGCAGGACGGACTGGTGCACTTCACAAAATAGATGGCATATAGAAGGAAAATGATGTGGATATATTGAAGCAACATCAAGACATCAGTCAGGAAGTTAAAGCTTAGTCGCAAATGGATCTTCCAAATGGACAATGACACAAAGCATACTTCCAAAGTTGTGGAAAAATGGCTTAAGGACAACAAAGTCCTTAAGAAATAAAGATAAAAAATAAATAAAGTGGTGATCCTAACTGACATAAGACAGGGACTTTTTACTAGGATTAAATGTCAGGAATTGTAAAAAACTGAGTTTAAATGTATTTAGCTAAGGTGTATGTAAACTTCCGACTTCACCATCATCCCAGACACCCTGGCCCCACTCCAATTCACATACAGATCCACAGATGACACAATCTCTATTACACTCCACACTGCCCTCTCCCACATGGACAAGAGGAACACCAACAAGAGAGTGCTGTTCATTGACTACAGCTCAGCGTTCAACACCATAGTGTCCACAAAGCTCATCACTAAGCTAAGAACTCTGGGACTAAACACCTCCCTCTGCAACTGGATCCTGGACTTCCTGACGGGCCGCCCCAGGTGGTAAGGGTAGGCAACAACACATCTGGCACGCTGATCCTCAACACTGGGGCCCCTCATTGGTGCGTGCTCAGCCCCCTCCTGTACTCCCTGTTCGCTCACGACTGCGTGGCCAAGCACGACACCTTCATCATCATCATTAAGTTTGCTGACGACACAACAGCGGTAGGCCTGATCATCGACAAGACCTGGTCAGAGATCAGGCAGTGTGGTGCCAGGACAACAACAACCTCTCCTTCAATGTGAGCTAGACAAATGAGCTGATCGTGGACTACAGGAAAAGATGGGCCGAACATGCCTCATTAACATCAACGGGGCTGTAGTGGAGCGGGTCGAGAGTTAAGTTCCTTGGTGTCCACATCACCAAGGAACTATTATGGTCCAAACACACCAAGACAGTTGTGAAGAGGCCACGACAACACCTTTTCCCCCTCAGGAGACTGAAAAGATTTGGCATGGGTCCCCAGATCCTCAAAAAGTTCTACAGCTGCACCATCGAGAGCATCCTGACCAGTTGCATCACAGCCTGGTATGGCAACTGCTCGGCATCTGATCGTTCGAATGGCGCTACAGAGCCCAGTACAAAAAAAACTTTTCATCCATTTTAGAACAAGGCTGTAACGTAACAAAATGGCAAGCAAAAGTATGTGAACCCTTTGGAATTACCTGGATTTCTGCATAAACTGGTCATAAAATTTGATCTGATCTTCATCGAAGTCACAACAATAGACAAACAGTCTGCTTAATCTAATAACACAAACAATTATACATTTGTATGTCTTTATTGAACACACCATGTAAACATTTACAGTGCAGTGTGAGAAAAGTATGTAGGAGTATCTAGGATTTAACAACTGGTTGATCCTCCTTTAGCAGCAATAAACCTCAACCAAACGTGTTCTGTAGTTGCGGATCAGACCTGCACAAGGGTCAGGAGGAATTTTGGACCATTCCTCTTTACAAAACTGTTGTTTCAGTTCAGCAATTTTCTTGAGGATGTCTGGTGTGAACTACTCAAGGTCATGCCACAGCACCTCAATTGGGTTGAGGTCAGGACTCTGACTGGGCCTCTCCAGAAGGCGTATTTTCTTCTGTTCAAGCCATTCCGTTGTTGAATACTTTGCTGTCCTGCTGCATCTCCCAACTTCTGTTGAGCTTCAATTGGCAGACAGCCTTACATTCTACTGCAAAATTGGAATTCATTTTTCTGTCGATGATAGCAAGCTGTCCAGGCCCTGAGGCAGAAAAGCAGCCCAAACCATAATGCTCCCGCCACCATACTTTACAGTTGGGATGAGGTTTTGATGTTGGTGTACTGTGCCTTTTTTTCTACACACATGGTGTTGGGTGTTCCTTCCAAACAACTCAACTTCAGTTTAATCTATCCACAGAATAGCTGTGGAACATCCAGGTGCTATTTTGCGAACTTCAGACATGCGGCAATGTATTTTTGGACAGCAGTAGCTTCTCCGTGGTGTCCTCCCATGAACATCATTCTTGTTTCGTGTTTTACCTATTGCAGACTCGTCAACAGAGATGTTAGCATGTTCCAGAGATTTCTGTAAGTTTTTAGCTAACACTCTAGGATTCTTCTTAACCTCATTGAGCACTCTGTGCTGTGCTCTTGCAGTCATTTTTGCAGGACGGCCACTCCTAGGGAGAGTAGCAACAGTGCTGAACTTTCTCCATTTATAGACAATTTGTCTTACTGTGGACTGATGAACATCAAGGCTTTTAGAGATACTTTTGTAACCCTTTCCAGCTTTATGCAAGTCAACAATTGGTTCACGTCAGGCAATGCTTCATATGAGTAGCAAACTCACATTTTGTGAGTTTTTTTAAAATTGCAGGGCAGCTCTAACCAACATCTCCAATCTCGTCTCATTGATTGGATTCCAAGTTAGCCGACTCCTGACTCCAATTATCTTTTGGAGAAGTCATTAGCCTAGGGGTTCACATACTTTCCCCAAACTACACAGTGAATGTTTAAATTATGTCTCAATATAGACAAGAAAAATACAATAATTTGTGTGTTATTAATTTAAGCACACTATTGTTGTGAGAGGAAGATCAGATCACATTTTTTGACCAATTTATGCAGAAATCCAGGTAATTCCACAGGGTTCACACACTTATTCTTGCAACTGTATATGCAGAAAGTGTACAGCATAGTGGGTACATTTCTGCAAAAACTTAGAGCGTTGAAGTGCAAGGCTCAACTTCTCCACTGTTTTGGGTCCCCTGGCTACCACACTGTTCACAGCGTGAAGCAAACCTGTGCACATTCCAAGATACGAAGTGTTCTTCAAGCCTGGTCGTGGGGACCCAGTGAGTGTAGGCTTTTGTTACTGTTCAGCGCTAACCCATCCGATTCAACCCAATGTTGGCATAGCTGAGAAGCTAGGCCTATAATCTCACCAATGGGAGTTAACAGACAAACACTGAACACGGCAACAAAGACGAGATAAACATTGCCACAGAGCAGCAAGGAGCTGCTTTCCTATTTAATCAATAGATAAACCCACACTATGATAAATGCATGTTTCTGCCATTAGATTCCTCCTTCATAGGCAGTCTGAAGAGGACTCACTCATTACGGCCGACGAGGGCCGTTTAGAACAGCATGCAGAGGACTCTGGGTATTATTTATTCCCTGTCAACCGCCCATCTGAGCGCATCACCCCAGCCAAAACCACCATAGGGGGTTAGAGTAGTGCCTAATTCTACAGAGCATGAGAAGGGATGCTAAATAGTCGTCTTCGCAAAATGGCTACAGTCCAGTCAGCACATAAATCAGATACAATACATAGACTATATTTAAAACCTCCCCAAAAATCCCTACGTTTATCCAGTGAATGCTACAGGCAGCCTGTAGATAGTAGCATTAGCATAGCAGCTAGTAAATGTAAAAGCAGCATGGTGGCGAGTGACACAGCACAGTGCAGGCCTGTAGAAGGGCTAATCCATATCCGGCTGCATGCTACAGCTGTACAGACAGACTAGTACATCTCTGCTCCTAACAGCTGAGCTTGGTTCCTCGTCTATAGGGTAAGATGACAGTCTGCGTAGCGAGTGAAGGGCCCGGCTGTGGATGCGGTCTCCTCACAGCAGAGCAGCATGTAAACAAACCCACACGCAGCAGCGTCGTCATCACTGCTTACACTCTCCCCCATCTCTCTCCCTCCCACTTTCTTCATCCCTTCTTCTCATACTGTCTGCCTGCCCCCTTTGCCCTCCCTCTCCCCATATGTCCCTCTCTATTTCTCTCCCTCCTTATTCCTGCAGTAGCTAAGAGAAGCAGGCTGATAAGGTAATGTCTTCTCTCTGGCTGACACTGTTTTCCAGCAGAAATACACAGGAGAGACAGGAAGGGACAGAGAGGGACAGGGAGAGATGGGACTGTGGATGCTTCGTGACAAACTGGGCTGACAGGACCCAGACAGGCTTTGTCCAGACGGGGAAGGGAAGGAGAGAGGTGTCACTGTTCCCATCCTAAACCCTGCTCCAGAACCTCCTCAGTGACTTGGGAAACTTTCAGGAAGAAACTGTGAAAGAGCTGTATGCTGTAGGCCATTCACATGTTGATTCCCAGACCAATAAATAATCAACTGTGGTGGCTGGAGAACATTTCCCTGCACTGTGTCATGTTTGCAGTCACGCTCTCCCTCTCTCCATGGGTCCTATCCTTAGTATTGTTTAGTATAGGGCCAGGCCGACTGACCAACGGCAGGTTTCACTTTTCTCCACATGTGGATTTATGGTCTCCATTTAGCCTGCTATCATCAATAAGTCAGTCTGTTGCATAAGAGGGAAACAGAGGTTTATGTCCCAAACGGCACCCTATTCCCATAAAGTGCACTACTTTTGACCAGAGCATTAGGGGCACTGGTCAAAAGTAGTGCACATCTTAGGGTACAGGGTGTCATTTGAGACACAGCCAGAGACAGTGGACTCGGGGTAGCACCCGCCACTACTTGACTACAGACGTTTCAGAGCAGATCCCCAAAACAACAACTTTGGCTCAGGTCTAATGGATTTCAGTGTAAAACAGCAAAGACAGGCAAGGCAATGCAGCGAGGCAGAGTAGCTATTGCTGTCTGAGGCACCGGCTATCCACGAAGTAGAAGAATTTACAACATAAGTATAAGTAAATTCATGAAAAGAAAGGAGAGTTTAACTAGCAGACTTTTATGACAAAGGCTCTGGAGAAAAAAAATACCTGATTATTATAGCAAAGTAATAAGTAAGATAGCAACCATATGAAGTGTGTCAGTGTGTGTGTGTGTGTGTGTGTGTGTGTGTGTGTGACGACATGAGAGTGTAGAGGAGTTGAGTGTAGTGTGTTGCAGGATTGAGTGTGTGTTTATGTGGGAAGCTATTATTGGCTTATAAGAGCAACAGAGTAGGCAGAGCATTCAACTGGCTGTGTGTGTGTGTCAGATTCACTGTGTTCAATACTGATATGAATCTTAAGAGTGTCTTCTCTGAGCTTGTTTACAGTTTGAGTGTTGTTCGTTGAGAGAGAGAGAGAGAGAGTGTAGGATGAATCAACAGGCTCCTGGTTGCCCTCTGAGCCCAGTGGGAGAAAAATCCCATCGCTGAGTCACAGCACTCCCCCATACATAGTTACATACAGTACATACACAGTGGTCTCAGAGTCTGTATGGGCGCGCAAGAGGTAGCTAGCTACTATATTGAATTGCAAAACTACAGTGCCCAACTTAGTACAATGTAGTACTGTAGTTGTTTACAAATCACTGTAGAATCTTGTGAGCAACAGCCTAGTCAAGCCAACTGGGAGTAGTCTCACAAACGGTTCCTGGTCTTTCCAGATGCCTGGTCGTAACTCGTAAGCTTCCTCTCAATCAATAAGCATGTCCCCTCCCCTTGACCTTGGCTCTGATGGCTCCTACCAGGAAACCACTGACAGTCTGCCTTTACGACCTCACTCCACTCTAGTCTTCACTACAAATCAGATAGGGATTTGTAGTAGTCATCAATTCAGACAACCAACCCTCTAATGACTGTCCATCTCATGACTGGTGTCTTTTTTTCTCTCTTTAAAGCTCTTTGAGAATCAGTATGGAATAAATAGCGCTACAAAAGTTGAATGGATTATTAGTAAATCATGCTAATGTGATTATATACGCAAACTAGCACACAGCAAAGGCAGCTAAGAGCCGTCACCTCTGGCCATGCACTGAAGTATGTCTCTCAAACTGATGTCATTTTTCACTTGGTCATGTTCATCAGTTGTTCTTATCATATCGCCACTAACACATTATCTCCACTTTGGTCCATGTGAGACAGAGCTAATCCAGCAGTACAAAGGCTGTGTCCAAAACAACACCCTATTCCCTAATGAACCGAAATACACCCTATTCCCTATATAGTGTACTATGGGCTCTGGTCAAGAGTAGTGCAAAATATACTAGGGTATATGGTGCCAATTTGAACGTAGACAAACAGCACAGGAGGCTACTGAGGGGAGGACAGCTCCTAATAATGGCTGGAATGGAGTACATAGACTGGTATCAAACATATGGCAACCATGCGTGATGAATTTGATACCCTTCCATTGATCTTGTTCCAGCCATCACTATGAGCCCATCCTCCCCAATTAAGGTGCAACCAACCTCCTGGTATTCTCAGGGATTTCAACAAGCTGTGTGATAGAAACCTGTGTAGGTAGGCCTGTTGCGGAGTCCCATTGAGACCAAGGTCTCTTTTACAAGGGAGACATGCAATATACACAATTTACACTCTCAGATCCAGGTCAGAGAAAACACTGCTGAGGATAAATGGTGATAAATCACATTGATGAGGTTTCACCGGTTCATAACGAACTCTTCTGCACGCTCACTGTCCACTTCAGCCTGTGTCACAGCGGGATGATTTACAATACAATAACAGTGACTGTGTTGATACTGATAACACACACACATGTATAAAATAAATTCAATAGTAATCTTACCAGAAAACAGAGTTAGTAGAAAGAGTTAGTAGAAAACAGAGTTCCAGTTAAAGCTGTGGTAGAAGAGAGAGTGTTCAACAATGCACCCATCTGGTCTGTATAGCTGACACATGGCACCGTTTGTTTTCATTTTAGCCATGTGGAACTAACCGAGGCTCGTAGGAAAGGGCTGTCAACCGCACCACCACTCTGCCAACAGGCTTATATAACCCACCACTTCCACTTTCAGTAACTAGAACCCCCTTGACTCCACCATTCAAGATCAGCCAACACAAAACACAGTCGTCATAGATTTGAACGTACAATGCTGCCCTGGCAGTGCCAAGAACCCGTCATGTTGATAATGAATGTTAGCTGAGAGAATTTCATGGTAATAAGAGTGTTTAATAAAATACTAGAATATGGTTGATCATGGACCAAGAGTGTTTAAGTGGATGAACAAAGAGACAGGCACTCAGTGGGCTACGGATATAATTTCACAGCCTGACTGCAGATGCAGTCATAAAATACCAGGAACGAATACATAGGATGCCAAGGAACGAATACATAGGATGCCTAGGAACGAACACATAGGATGCCTAGGAACGAACACATAGGATGCCTAGGAACGAACACATAGGATGCCTAGGAACGAACACATAGGATGCCTAGGGAAGAATACATAGGATGCCTAGGAACGAATACATAGGATGCCTAGGAACGAATACATAGGATGCCTAGGAACGAATACATAGGATGCCTAGGAACGAATACATAGGATGCCTAGGAACGAATACATAGGATGCCTAGGGAAGAATACATAGGATGCCTAGGGAAGAATACATAGGATGCCTAGGGAAGAATACATAGGATGCCTAGGGACGAATACATAGGATGCCTAGGGAAGAATACATAGGATGCCTAGGGACGAATACATAGGATGCCTAGGAACGAATACATAGGATGCCTAGGAACGGATACATAGGATGCCTAGGGAAGAATACATAGGATGCCTAGGGAAGGATACATAGGATGCCTAGGGAAGAATACATAGGATGCCTAGGGAAGAATACATAGGATGCCTAGGAACGAATACATAGGATGCCTAGGAACGAATACATAGGATGCCCAGGGAAGAATACAATGTCCATCGACATTAAAAGACCCGTATGTCTTGGTCATTGGAGGCAGAGTGCGCATCATCTGCTCGCTCCTCTCTTCCCATATGAGAACATTGCGTGACCAGCCCAAGTTGCAGGTGGTGTTCATACCTAAACGTATCACAGGCAATAACTAGCTTAGACCACAAGAAATAAAAAGCATATGGGTGATAACTGACTATACAGAGAAGAATACAACTTTGAAGTTGAAGCTTTTTTCGCAAGGAGGTGTAAACCATTAATGAGCAAATTAGCTATTATGCTAACCTTCTCATGGCGACTTTTCCTGCCTCTCCAGCTAACCAGATAACTGCATTTCAAGATGAAGACACAAACCTTTCTACGACGTTTGATGACAATTAATTTGGTGGGAAAGAGACAGCCGTTGGTGTTGACGCTCGCTTGTTTCATTTGTTTCCAGCCTGTCTGCACTCCGCAGTGTGATCTCGCCTCTCTGCTACATTGTGTCATGTGACGTTGCCAACAAAGGAACCTCCCCTTACTTGAATCTGAGGCACATTCAGAAGGACACAACTTTATTGAAGACAAATCTATTTTCAGTAAATCATGATAGGCTACATATTTGTACAGTGTCCTGGGAAAAATCTAATTCGATTTTGGAATGACCAATAAAAGGCATGATGAAGAACGATATTTAGATTCAAAACAGAAGTCAATGACATTGGAAAAACCAGGCTAAAGAATATAATCAAGATATGAGTCTATGCTATGATTAAACTGATACAAATACACTTACAAGGATAAAACCGTCTGTTAAATTACATACATTATTATTATAATTATCATTATTATTATAAAAGTTATCTGTCTCAAATAAAAATGGCTTCACGCTTGTGGTTGAGGGATGCTGTACAGTAGCTCAGTCAGGCCTGTGATGAATCCTGGCTAAATCCTTGTTTTAAGTCTATCTTTGCAACATCTTGGCTCCAGTAAGGCATGGTCCAGCATTATGTTCCTGCCATGCATAGACAGTCATTATTACAATAATTTCAAATGTTATCATATGTCATATGTCTGAGCATATTACCGATTATTACTATTACAAACTGGGTGGTTTGAGCCCTGAATGCTGATTGGCTGAAAGCCTTGGTATATGACAGTATGACAAAACATGTATTTTCACTTCTCTAATTACATTGCTAACCAGTTTATAATAGAAATAAGGAACCTCGCGGGTTTGTGATATATTGCCAATATACCAGTATGCTCCACGTTGTGTCCGTGCATAAGAACAGCCCTTAGCTGTGGTATATTGGACATATATCACACCCCCCGGGCCTTATTGATTAAGTATGCATTCTTCTTCTTCAGTAAACAGTTAGATTAAGCTGTACTACCATCATGTGGCCACAATTTGCAGTTGCAGCTTTCACATTTGTGTGGTCTCTATTCTCTTAAAAGAAAATGTGCTATCTAGAGCAGTGTTTCCCAACCCTGGTCCTCGAGTATCCCCAACAGTACACATTTTATTGTAACCCTGGACCAGAACACCTCATTCAACTCATTTAGGGCTTGATGATTAGTTGACCTGCTTCAACTAGGGTCTTCGTGGTTGTCTTCATGTACACTTACCCGGCCAACCTGGTGGCTGAGCTGTTCTCCATCTCCAGCATCATGGTGGGAGTGTGTTAACACACACATATACACTGAGTGTACAAAACATTATGAACGTCTCTTTCCATGACATAGACTGACCAGGTCAATCCAGGTGAACGCTATGATCCCTTGTTGATGTCACTTGTTAATGTGTGTGTGTGTGTGTGTGCTCATATACTCTACACACAGCTCCACTCCTTCTTCTGTGTTCTCGCTCTCATCCAGGTGTGCGAGTCTTGACTCAAATCGTTAACCCTTTCCGTACCGTTCCCTTCAACATGGCCTGCGAGGGGCCATCTGCTTTGTCATAGTGTTTAACTTACCAGACAGCATCCAGTAAAATAATTGATTTGTTACTGCATCCATCACCACCATCATATTAACTGTCTTCATCCAGGTATGGAATTTGATCATGGCAGCCCGTGCATATATAATGCTAGTCCATTCAGAACACTGTGGTGCACAAAAACAAGTTGATGCAAATATGATATGAAGAGGATTTCAGTTGTGTGACTTCTGACCTTTCACACAGGATATCGGCAACTGGCCCTTGATGGAATTAGTGCACATTCTAATGACCAATCGCAACATAAACACCATTAATGTCAAGGTATACATCAGGGAAGGTAGAGCGCTAGCTAGCTGGATAACCATCAATCATTTTGTTTAGATAGTTAATCCAAGGCGTTGTTATCTTCTACCCTTCCATGCCCATTCAGACTGGGACCATTGAGGTCAATTATATTATGTCTCTCTGAGTTCTAGTTCTAGTATCTTATGTCTCTCTGAGTTCTAGTTCTAGTATATTATGTCTCTCTGAGGTCTAGTTCTAGTATCATGTATCTCTGAGTTCTATTGTCTTATGTCTCTCTGAAGTCTAGTATCGTATATCTCTCTGAGTTCTAGTTCTAATGTCTCTGAGTTATAGTTCTAGTGTCTTATGTCTGTCTGAGTTCTAGTTCTAGCATCTTATGTCTCTCTGAGTTCTAGTTCTAGTACCTTATGTCTCTCTGAAATTTATTTCCAGTACCTTATGTCTATCTTAGGTCTAGTATGTCTCTCTAAATTCCAGTTCTAGTATCTTATGTCTCCCTGAGTTCTAGTATCTTATGTCTCTCTGAGGTCAAGCATCTTGTATCTCTCTGAGTTCTAGTTCTAGTATCTTATGTCTCTCTGAGTTCTAGTTCTAGTATCTTATGTCTCTCTGAGTTCTAGTTCTAGTATATTATGTCTCTCTGAGGTCTAGTTCTAGTATCATGTATCTCTGAGTTCTATTGTCTTATGTCTCTCTGAAGTCTAGTATCGTATATCTCTCTGAGTTCTAGTTCTAATGTCTCTGAGTTATAGTTCTAGTGTCTTATGTCTGTCTGAGTTCTAGTTCTAGCATCTTATGTCTCTCTGAGTTCTAGTTCTAGTACCTTATGTCTCTCTGAAATGTATTTCCAGTACCTTATGTCTATCTTAGGTCTAGTATGTCTCTCTAAATTCCAGTTCTAGTATCTTATGTCTCCCTGAGTTCTAGTATCTTATGTCTCTCTGAGGTCAAGCATCTTGTATCTCTCTGAGTTCTAGTTCTAGTATCTTATGTCTCTCTGAGTTCTAGTTCTAGTTTCTTATGTCTCTCTGAGTTCTTTTTCCAGGAGCTCATGCCTCTCTGAGTTCTAGTATCTTATGTCTTTCTGAGGGCTAGTATCTTATGTCTGTCTGAGTTCTAGTTCTAGTATCTTATGATGCTCTGAGGTCTAGTTCTACTATCTTATGTCTCTCTGAAATGTATTTCCAGTACCTTATGTCTATCTTAGGTCTAGTATGTCTCTCTATATTAAAGTTCCAGTATCTTATGTCTCTCTGACTTCTAGTTCTAGTAGCTAATGTCTCTCTGAGGTCTAGTATCTTATGTTTCTGACTTCTAGTTCTAGTTTCTTATTTCTCTCTGACTTCTAGTTCTAGTATCTTATGTCTCTCTGACTTCTAGTTTTAGTATCTTATGTCTCTCTGAGTTCTAGTTCTAGTATCTTATGTCTCTGAGTTTTAATTCTAGTCTCTTACGTCTCTCTAAATTCCAGTTCAAGTATCTTATGTCTCTCTGACTTCTAGTTCTAGTGTCTTATGTCTCTCTGAGATCTAGTTCTAGTATCTTATGTCTCTCTGAGATCTAGTTCTAGTATCTTATGTCTCTCTGAGATCTAGCTCTAGTATCTTATGTCTCTCTGAGATCTAGTTCTAGTATCTTGTCTCTCTCTGAGATCTAGTTCTAGTATCTTATGTCTCCCTGAGATCTAGTTCTTGTATCTTATGTCTCTCTGAGGTCTTGTATCTTATGTCTCTCTGAGATCTAGTTATCCTATCTTATCTCTCTGAGTTCTAGTTCTAGTATCTTATGTCTCTCTGAGTTCTAGTTCTAGTTTCTTATGTCTCTCTGAGTTCTTTTTCCAGGAGCTCATGCCTCTCTGAGTTCTAGTATCTTATGTCTTTTTGAGGGCTAGTATCTTATGTCTGTCTGAGTTCTAGTTCTAGTATCTTATGATGCTCTGAGGTCTAGTTCTACTATCTTATGTCTCTCTGAAATGTATTTCCAGTACCTTATGTCTATCTTAGGTCTAGTATGTCTCTCTATATTAAAGTTCCAGTATCTTATGTCTCTCTGACTTCTAGTTCTAGTAGCTAATGTCTCTCTGAGGTCTAGTATCTTATGTTTCTGACTTCTAGTTCTAGTTTCTTATTTCTCTCTGACTTCTAGTTCTAGTATCTTATGTCTCTCTGACTTCTAGTTTTAGTATCTTATGTCTCTCTGAGTTCTAGTTCTAGTATCTTATGTCTCTGAGTTTTAATTCTAGTCTCTTACGTCTCTCTAAATTCCAGTTCAAGTATCTTATGTCTCTCTGACTTCTAGTTCTAGTGTCTTATGTCTCTCTGAGATCTAGTTCTAGTATCTTATGTCTCTCTGAGATCTAGTTCTAGTATCTTATGTCTCTCTGAGATCTAGCTCTAGTATCTTATGTCTCTCTGAGATCTAGTTCTAGTATCTTGTCTCTCTCTGAGATCTAGTTCTAGTATCTTATGTCTCCCTGAGATCTAGTTCTTGTATCTTATGTCTCTCTTAGGTCTTGTATCTTATGTCTCTCTGAGATCTAGTTCTCCTATCTTATCTCTCTGAGTTCTAGTTCTAGTATCTTATGTCTCCCTGAGATCTAGTTCTTGTATCTTATGTCTCTCTGAGGTCTAGTATCTTAAGTCTCTCTAAATTCCAGTTCTAGTATCTTATATCTTTCTGAGGTCTAGTATCTTATGTCTCTCTGAGTTCTAGTTCTAGTATCTTATGTCTCTCTGAGTTCTAGTTCTAGTATCTTATGTCTCTCTGACTTCCAGTTTCTAGTATCTTATTTCTCTGTAAGTTCTAGTATCTTATGTCTCTTTGAGTTCTAGTTCTAGTGTCTTATACAGTGCCTTGCGAAAGTATTCGGCCCCCTTGAACTTTGCGACCTTTTGCCACATTTAAGGCTTCAAACATAAAGATATAAAACTGTATTTTTTTGTGAAGAATCAACAACAAGTGGGACACAATCATGAAGTGGAACGACATTTATTGGATATTTCAAACTTTTTTAACAAATCAAAAACTGAAAAATTGGGTGTGCAAAATTATTCAGCCGCTTTACTTTCAGTGCAGCAAACTCTCTCCAGAAGTTCAGTGAGGATCTCTGAATGATCCAATGTTGACCTAAATGACTAATGATGATAAATACAATCCACCTGTGTGTAATCAAGTCTCTGTATAAATGCACCTGCACTGTGATAGTCTCAGAGGTCCGTTAATAGCGCAGAGAGCATCATGAAGAACAAGGAACACACCAGGCAGGTCCGAGATGCTGTTGTGAAGAAGTTTAAAGCCGGATTTGGATACAAAAAGATTTCCCAAGCTTTAAACATCCAAGGAGCACTGTGCAAGCGATAATATTGAAATGGAAGGAGTATCAGACCACTGCAAATCTACCAAGACCTGGCCGTCCCTCTAAACTTTCAGCTCATACAAGGAGAAGACTGATCAGAGATGCAGCCAAGAGGCCCATGATCACTCTGGATGAACTGCAGAGATCTACAGCTGAGGTGGGATACTCTGTCCATAGGACAACAATCAGTCGTATATTGCACAAATATGGCCTTTATGGAAGAGTGGCAAGAAGAAAGCCATTTCTTAAAGATATCCATAAAAAGTGTTGTTTAAAGTTTGCCACAAGCCACCTGGGAGACACACCAAACATGTGGAAGAAGGTGCTCTGGTCAGATGAAACCAAAATTGAACTTTTTGGCAACAATGCAAAACGTTATGTTTGGCGTAAAAGCAACACAGCTGAACACACCATCCCCACTGTCAAACATGGTGGTGGCAGCATCATGGTTTGGGCCTGCTTTTCTTCAGCAGGGACAGGGAAGATGGTTAAAATTGATGGGAAGATGGATGGAGCCAAATACAGGACCATTCTGGAAGAAAACCTGATGGAGTCTGCAAAATACCTGAGACTGGGACGGAGATTTGTCTTCCAACAAGACAATGATCCAAAACATAAAGCAAAATCTACAATGGAATGGTTCAAAAATAAACATATCCAGGTGTTAGAATGGCCAAGTCAAAGTCCAGACCTGAATCCAATCGAGAATCTGTGGAAAGAACTGAAAACTGCTGTTCACAAATGCTCTCCATCCAACCTCACTGAGCTCGAGCTGTTTTGCAAGGAGGAATGGGAAAAATGTCAGTCTCTCGATGTGCAAAACTGATAGAGACATACCCCAAGCGACTTACAGCTGTAATCGCAGCAAAAGGTGGCGCTACAAAGTATTAACTTAAGGGGGCTGAATAATTTTGCATGCCCAATTTTTCAGTTTTGGATTTGTTAAAAAAGTTGGAAATATCCAATAAATGTCGTTCCACTTCATGATTGTGTCCCACTTGTTGTTGATTCTTCACAAAAAAATACAGTTTTATATCTTTATGTTTGAAGCCTGAAATGTGGCAAAAGGTCGCAAAGTTCAAGGGGGCCGAATACTTTCGCAAGGCACTGTATCTCCTGAATTCTAGTACTAGTATCTTATGTCTCTCTGACTTCTAGTTCTAGTATCTTATGTCTCTTTGAGTTCTAGTTCTAGTGTCTTATATCTCCCTGAATTCTAGTTCTAGTATCTTATGTCTCTCTGAGTTCTAGTTCTAGTATCTTATGTCTCTCTGACTTCTAGTTCTAGTATCTTATTTCTCTGTAAGTTCTAGTATCTTATGTCTCTTTGAGTTCTAGTTCTAGTGTCTTATATCTCCCTGAATTCTAGTTCTGGTATCTTATGTCTCTCTGAGTTCTAGTTGTAGTGTCTTATGTTTGAGTTTATTGAGTTTATTTTATTTTTACAGGGACAGTGCACATTAATCAACATTTCAGTAAAAGTGCCGGTTTTAGCCAGCCGGCTAATTTTCAACCGCAGTCCCTGGGCAGGTTATTAAAAACAATTACAATATAGACAATCATTGAGCAGTGAGCACACGCAGGGCAACATAGGACAAGCAAGACGTAGCATACAGACAGAGCAACATAGGACAAGCAAGACGTAGCATACAGACAGAGCAACATAGGACAAAATTCATAAAGGCAACAGAGTTTCCACACCTCACAAGCTACAGACAACAGACAACATGGAAAGCTGCAATACACAGCTAGGGATTATGATCACAATTATTTACCTTTAGCCATGTATTCATACATTTTGTGAAAGTGTGAAAGGTGGTGCAGTTGTGTGTCTGATGGCAGTGTATTCCAGACATGGGAAGCTCTCACAGAGAAAGCGGATTTAATAAAAGTGCTTTTCCTTAAGGGAACTATTGTCACGGCTTTCTTCCTGGGAAGGAGAGGCGGACCAAAACGCAGCATGGTTATAGTTCATGGTTCTTTAATAAGAGACACTAAACATGAACACAACTACAAAACAAGAAACGTGAAAACAGTCCCGTGTGGCACTGACACAGGAAACAATCACCCACAAAATACCCAAAGAATATGGCTGCCTAAATATGGCTCCCAATCAGAGACAACGATAAACACCTGCCTCTGATTGAGAACCAATCCAGGCAACCATAGACTTACCTAGACACCTAAAAGAACACAACCCCACATAAATCACCCATGTCACACCCTGGCCTAACCAAAATAATAAAGAAAACAAAGATAACTAAGGCCAGGGTATGACAACTATACAGTCACCTCATGGCAGACCTTGTGGATCTGTTGCCATATGTTTGGGTTTTCTGTTTAATTAACAAAAATACTGAGTGGAGGGGGAGCCAGACCATTTAGGATCTTGAAAACAAGACATGCGTCGGTGTATTGCACAAGATTTTCCCGACTCAGGAGCTCATGCTTTCTGAGGATGTAACAGTGATGATGGCTATTAGGCTTCCTATCAAGCACTTTGAGAGCCTGTTTGTAGACAGACTGAATAGGTTTTAATGTTGTACAGCAAGCTTGGGCCCAACTAGTCAAGCAGTATGTTAAGTGGGGGAGTATCATAGATTTGAAATACAGTTTTGCTACCTCTGTAGTCAAAGAATGTCGTATAAATCGGAAATTAGCTAGGTTGAATTTGATTATCTGAATTAGCTTTTTCACATGCTTTTTAAAAGAGAGATTGGAATCAAGTGTGGTACTTAAGGTACTTAAAATCAGATACCACCTGGAGCTTCTCCCCTGACACATAGACATCTGGTTCAGTAGCATCTGTTGCCCTCTTAGTGAAGAACATGCAAACAGTTTTTTTCACATTGAGATGCAAACACGAGTCACTGAGCCACTTTGTAACCTGGACCATTACAGTAGTGAGTTCTTGTGCAGCTTGTTGTTTGCTCTTTGCATGCACATATATCACTGTATCATCTGCATACATTTGAACTTCAGACCAAGTACAGACAGAAGGCAGATAATTCATGTACAGGCTGAACAGGAGGGGCCCCAGTATTGACCCTTGGGGCACGCCCACATCATAGCTAAGAGTGGGCGACAGCTCATTGCTCACTCTGACACACTGAATTCTGCCTTCAAGGTATGATTTCATCCATCTCAAGGCATCAGGGGAAAATTTGAACTTGGACAGTTTTGTGATGAGAATCTTATGGTTAACAGTATCAAAAGCCTTCCTTAGGTCCAGAAACACAGCCCCAACAATGCCCCCTTTGTCCATCTTGGACTGGAGGGCGACACTGGAGGCTCTGGACTGGAGGGCGTCGCTGGAGGGTCCAGACTGGAGGGCGACTCTGGAGGGAGGAGACGCAGAGACAGCCTGGTGCGTGGGGCTGCCACAGGGCCCATCAGGCTGGGAAGACCTACAGGAGGCCTGGTGGGTGGAGGAAGCACCGGATGGACCGGGCTGTGGGGGAGCACTGGCGCGCAGCCTTGGCACCACTCCTCCAGGCTGGATGACCACTTTAGCCCGGCCCCTCCAGAGTGCAGGCATAGGTTGAACCGGACTGTGGGGGAGCACTGGAGATCTGGTGCTTACCACTCTCACCTCTCCACTTGGCTCAATGCCCACTTTAGTCCGGCACGGGTGGAGCGCAGGCATAGGAGGAACTAAGCATTCCCAGCGCACCGGAGACACAGTGCGCAGAGCCGGCGCAGGATACACTGGGCCGAAACGGCGCATCGGAGACCAAGCGCACTGAGCTGCCACATTCCGCCCTGGCTGGATGCCCACTCTCGCATGGCACTTGCGGGGGGCTGGCATATAGTGCTCCGGGCTATGAGCGCGCCCTGGAGACACCATGCGCTTTACCGCATAACACGCTGCTTCCGGTAAGCACGGGGAGTTGGCTCAGGTCTATCGCCTGACTCCGCCAATCTCCCCGTGCCCCCCCCCCCCCCAAAAAAAAATTGGGGTCTGCCTCCCGTGCCTGCTGCGCTGCCTTGCATCATATTGCCGCCTCTCAGCTTTAGCTGCCTCCAGCTCCTTTTTCGGGCGGTGATATTCCCCAGCTTGTCTCCAGGGTCCCTTTCCGTCCAATATCTCCTCCCAAGTCCAGGAGTCCTGAACCATCTGCTTCTCCATACCACGCTGCTTGGTCTGTTGGTGATGGGTAGTTCTGTTAAGGGTGTCGTCGTCTGAAGAGGAGGAATAATCGGACCAAAGCGCAGCGTGGTAAGTGTTCATGCTTTTTATTTAAACTGAACACTATAACAAAATAACAAAGAGAATGAACTAAACCAAAACAGTCCTGTAAGGAGCAGAAAACACTAAACAGAAAATAACTACCCACAAAGCATAGGTGGGGAAAAAGCTACCTAAGTATGGTTTCCCAATCAGAGACAGCGATCGTCAGCTGTCCCTGATTGAGAACCATACCCAGCCAAAACAAAGAAATACAAAATATAGAAAAAAGGAACATAGAATGCCCACCCAAATCACACCCTGACCAAACCAAAATAGAGACAGAGAGATTTTTATAAGGTCAGGGCATTGACAGTTGGTAGTTATGGAAAATATGGTCAAATCCATAACATCTGATCAATAAACATAATAATAATAATTATGAAATAGATAATACAGATCCTAATCTAACATTTTCAGGTAGTGAGAGTGACCCGTCTGGACTCTTCTATAACATGCCATTTGCTTCCAAAATCAGATTTGCTAAAAAAAAAGTGCACTTTTTCCTTTATGATCAACAATTTATAGAAGGAATGAGGATGTTTATTGATAAATAAATATTTCTCTCTCTGTCAGAATGTGGCCAAGTCCTCTCTACTCTCCAGAGAACAGTCCCCCTCCCCTGGGATGGACTATACCGATGAGCAGGTGTCACACCCTGTCAGGGTGTGATCTGAGTGGGCGTTCTATGTTACATGTCTAGTTTGTCTATTTCTATGTTTGGCCTGATATGGTTCTCAATCAGAGGCAGGTGTTAGTCATTGTCTCTGATTGGGAACCATATTTAGGTAGCCTGTTTGGTGTTGGGTTTTGTGGGTGATTGTTCCTGTCTCAGTGTTTGCGCCAGATAGGGCTGGTTTGGTTTTTTACATTTCTTGTTTTGTTAGTTTATTCATGTATAGTGTCTATATTAAAGAACCATGAATAACCACCACGCTGCGTTTTGGTCTGCCTCTCCTTCACTTCAAGAAAACCGTTACACAGGGTGGGCCTGGAGGTCGGTGTCTGGGATAGGGTCGTCAGTTCACCAGAGCCAGAAAAGCTCCAGACCCTTCTTCACTTCATAGGCTCTCTGAGAAGAATGACTCTGGTCTCAGGGACCAGGAGCCTGGTTAAGAGGTTGTGGATACTCCTCCTCTGCTTCCACCTCCCAGGCTGGGTCCCAGAGCATCAGGACACCACAAGGGCAGCGACACAGAACCCCCTCCTAAGGCAGGCTTCCAGGGGCTCTCGCAGTCCACCCACCCCGTGAGAACCAAAGAACTGGAGGAAGAAGACTGGGGCAATGTGGGCCAGGAGAAGGAAGAGCAGGCCAGCTGACCAGGCAGGGTGTTACAGTCCTGGACATATCATGTCATAGTGCAGGATGAACATGCTCTCTGAACAGATCAGGGACCGTAGTGAGTCAGAAACTATGAACCTCTATGACAGTCTAACATCCTCTCATTTAAAAAACCACATTAAAACATCTCTAAATATCTTTGTATTAATATTTGTTTTTTTGTCTAATGGGTATGTTAATATGAACAAATTTTGGATATTTAAGATATACAATGCCTTCAGAAAGTATTCACACCCCTTGACTTTTTTCACATTTTGTTGTTTTTGTTGCCTGAATTTAAAACGGATTATATTGAGATTTTGTGTCACTGTAATAACCAATATTGTCAAAGTGGAATTAGGTTGCATGTACTCACTCTGTGGTGCAATAATAGTGTTTTAACATGAATGACTACCTCATCTCTGTACCCCACACACACAATTATCTGTAAGGTCCCTCAGTTGAGCAGTGAATTTCAAACACAGACGCCTCGCAAAGATGGGCACCTTTTGGTAGATGGGTAAAATTTTGAGAAAGCAGTCAATGAATATCAATCCAATTTTATTTGTTACTTGCACTGAATACAACAGGTGTAGAACTTACCGTGAAATGCTTACTTACAAGCCCCGGTTGAAGTTATTAATTACACTTGAATGGTATAGCAATACAACCAGTCATTACAAAGATCCAGGAGTTCTTCTTAACTCAGTTGCCGGAGAGGAAGGAAACCGCTCAGAGGCCAATGGTGACTTTAAAACAGTTACAGAGTTTAATGGCTGTGATAGGAGAAAACTGGGGATGGATCAACAACATTGTAGTTACTCCACAATACTAACCTAATGACAAAGTGAAAAGAAGGAAGCCTGTGTGTGCTGCTTTCCAACAGACACTGGGAGACAAATTTATCTTTCATCAGGACAATAACCTTAAACACAACGCCAAACATACACTGGAGTTGCTTACCAAGATGACATTGAACGTTCCTGAGTGGCCTATATACAGTTATGACATGACTTGCAAATGAATCTGTAGCAATAATCAACAACCAACTTGACAGAGCTTGAATACTTTCAAAAGACAAAATATTGTACAATCCAGGTTTGCAAAGCTCTTAGATTCTTAACCTGAAAGAAAACTGTAATCACTGCCAAAGGCGATTCTATCATGTATTACTCAGGAGTGTGAATACTTATGGAAATTAGATGTTTCTGTAATACATTTTCAATACATTTAAAATAATTTCTAAAAACATGTTACTTATCGGGTATTGTGTGTGAGAAAAATATCTATATAATCAATTTTAAATTCAGGCTGCAACACAACAAAATGTGAATAAATCAAGGGGTGTGAATACTTCCTATTCTGTTTTCCTGTTTTGAAAAAAAAAACCCGCTTTATTAGACATCTGTCATTTTGTTGAATTTTGGGGACAAAAGCACAGGCTGCGACACTCAGATAGAGGATTCCATCAGAGTCTGAGTACCAGACGGTACACTACAACACACACACTTCTATTTTATGTGTGTAAAAACATTGCAACAGTATCCCTGGAAGTGTCACACGCATGACGACAGTGATTATTTTTATGCCTCTCACTCACGTACGCACGCAACAGCACGCACACACACACACACACACTCACAGGTCTCTCCACAACATCTGATTGGTGAGTGGGAGTTGCTGGAAATAGATGAAGCATAAAGAACCAGCTCCTGTTTAGAAGCCTCCATGTCAAACACGATACTTCTGATTGGATGGTCATCGGACGGTTATATTTGCTCTGCCCCTGGACACACCCCTATGACAAAGTATTTGAGGATTTACTAATGGAAATCAAGGCGGATAGGTCTGCTACAGTACGTAGGATAGTATCTGGCTCCTTCCCTGTCCTGCTATAGGTGGAGACGAAGTCGATAGACGAATCGACATACTGGAGGACAGACAAACATCCGAACAGAGAAACAGTGACACATAAAGGCAGACGGACATACGGACAGACCGAACCACCCTGCACACCGATAGACTGACACATCTTCACAATTCACTGACCGACTGAAGACAGACAGGCCTCACTAGTGTCATGTCTCCTGCTGAGAGGCTGAGTGTGCTCCTCTTCCTAGCTGGGTTCTTCGGGGGCTTGGGGGCCCTGTCCCTGATGCTCTCCTTTGGGACAGACTACTGGCTGCTGGCCTTGGAGACCTGTGGTCCTGGGGGGGCATCAGAGACCTGGGAGGCTGGGGCCCTCAGACCTGGGGAGATGGAGGATCAGGACACTGTGACATTCTTCCACCAGGGATTCTTCTGGAGGTGCTCCTTCAGTGGGAGGAGAGAGGAGAACATGATGTGGCAATTCTGGATCAGTAAGTAGGAGAGTTCTTTTCACCTATTTATGAAATAGAAATACTGTAGCAGACAATACATTCATTGATGAATGACAAGAATGACCTGAACTGTAATATAATGAACAAAAAAAATACAACATACATTTTTTTCAAAGCCAATCAACCACACCAAAAGGTCTGTGTGCCTGCCTACCTCTTCCCATTTTATGCTTCTGAGCAAAGCACGGATTACCAGGCACCTGACACTGCAGTCTACAGGGCCTTCTGGAGCATCTTCCTTCTAGTGGGCATGGTCACTCTTATGATTGGTGTGTTTGTCATCATCTGTGCCTCTCCATTGGCCAGCCACAGGCTCTACAAAGTAGGCGGGGCACTCTTGCTCACTGGAGGTGAGTTATCGGTTGTGTTCCTCTGCTCAGACATTGCTGTCGCATGCCAAATCTTACAATGCCTGGAGAGGTATTTTTACATATCAGCTAACCACATCTTATGTTATAGAAATCTGGTGCCAGAAGGCATAGTCAATAATGTAGTGCGCAACCATTGTCTGATCAGAGCAGGGGAACACGATCATCATGAGTTACTAGCTATGGTTGGGTCCACTCAACTTTACAGGAAGCTCAAAGTTAAATTTGGACCAGTGGCGATTTTACCATCTCTTTTACATGAATTACACTATAACAGTGACAAACGTTGCCCACACAGGGTGCCTACATAAAGCTGTCCCAACAGCAGAGTCCCAACAGCAGTCCCAAGACTTTACCACTGCTACACCTGGCTATCAGCTGAGCCTTGTCTGGCAGGGAAATAGTTCATTCAGCCGCATTTACTTTCTTTAAAAAAAACATAGCTGATATGGCTGACTTGTTTTAACAAATGCGGTTTCTACTGACAATTGAGATGTACAAATTATGGCATAACGGGATATGAGGCAATCCGTAATTTTGATTAAGACATGAATGCGCGTGCTAGGACGGACGTAGTCAAATGCACAACAGAATTCAAAACATGGGCCGTTTTTACAATATTCTCCCTGTACACCAAGTCAAAAATGATAGGATAAATCTAAGGGGCATATATTAAGACAATGAAAGCTCTTTTAAAACTCAATGATAACATTTCTCTAAAACATACTTATCCTTTTCAGCTTGGAAAAGAGACCCTTAAACCCAGACTTGGGACCATACATCCACTCCACTGAATAGCAGACTAGTGATCGCTTTGCAATGCTTGCACTTAGCCACTGATTCCTTCCAAACCACTCATTGTTGAATTTGCAATTTCCAACTTGTTGTGTAATGTCCAATGGCCGATGAGCACCGGTACATTGTAGCTATCATTTCTCTTCATTATTTCTCTTCATATGACAACGATTTAAAAACATGTGCCAGTAGATTTCTGACTTGATTCATGATGATGACTGCTAGCTTGATAGCCAAGATCTTGAAAGTATGATGTTGACATGATCAGTCCAATCAAAGCTGCCATCGATATAACGTGATTTGGCGTCATTTTATCTGTGGCCAATGACCTTGATCCTTCTTGGATGGCACTTCTAATGTAACTCTATGGCAGCACCCAAGGGGCTTGAATTCTTTAGCTCTGCCCTTAGATTTGGCGGTGACGTAGTGTCCCCACGAGTGACAGAACACTGAGCCAATCACGACACAACTAGAGAATATTACCAACCCCTACGCTCCGTATTTTCCGCTGGCTGCCCCACCACCACAGAAAGCACCGAGCTAGGCTGAAACACCTGCATTTTGGAGCTGCCTTACTCAAGAAAGCAAAAAAAATGGGCCAAGTTTTGTATGCGGCTTTATTAACATTATCATATATATTTTAAAATTGTTTGCAAACTAATATGTGACACGTATTAATGCAAAAATAACACGTCAAACAGGCAACCCCACCTGCCCTGAATGACGGGTTTGCCACTAATCAGGAGACACATTTATGTTCTATTAACTTTTATTGAATGTTTCCCTCTTCCTCCCCCTCTCCCTCTCCTCTCTCCAGGTCTATGTCTCCTGGTTGTAATAATGATGTATGTAGTCTGGACCCAGGTACTGGACACTCTGGAGGACTACGCTGCCCAGCAACACCACTCCTCTCAGTGTCCAACAGTCTACCACCTCAGCATCCAATACGGGCCTCGTCCTTCCTGTTTGCTCCCGTCTCCGTCTTCTTCTCCCTGCTGGCAGCACTGCTCTTCATCCTGATTGGACGAACAGTGCGGAGGTGCCATCACAAAGTGCCAATGTAGTGACTGAGGGGGGAAACAGCCAGAGAGGAAGTTGGGAATGAACAGTGACTCCAGTGCCACAAAGGCCCAGACCTGCATGTTCAGTCTATAACAAGAGCCAGTAGTGACTGACACCATGGTCAAGTCTTTGGCTCTCACAGAGTAATACAGATGGACCATATTAAATACATTTGGAATAATCACTGTGATTAGCTTTGAATAAAAAGGCTACAGTCTCTTGGGAGTTGTGACTACATTTAATTCCACTGATTATTTGCAACCAGTTCTGGACTCTATCAGACAGTCCAGTCATGGAGGGTAATGAATTAGATTGTCCATTATCTATTGGGATAATCATGACGGACGGGACAGCGGGTTCCTAATCAACTGCAACACATCTGAATGGAAATACAGCTGGGTTCCACTACCACCACTAGAGAGCAGTGCTGCTTTAACAGTAGTAAAGTAGGAGAAATACAACACTGTTTACAGTATTCCTAACCCAAATACTTCAAGCCATCTCAGAGAGCTTCTATAGTTTCGATGGGAACAGGCGTATCCAGCCAACGTGAAGTTGCATCATTCATATGTCATTACAGCAGAGGGATTAAAAAAGTTGAAAGAGGAAATGGTGAGATAATTTATTCAATTGCCTTTTTTTTTGGACCAAACAAAAGATAATATATGTTCTGTGTTTTTTTCCTTCTTCTGTACAGTACGGTTAACTCCATATTAAAGTAACTGATACAGAAAGCCCACCATCACACCTTAATAATTGGAAAAGGCAAACATTATGAGTTCTCTCTCAGTGGCGAGGGCCTGAGTCAGTAAGACAGCGATGAGATGAGGCTGCCTGGGGGAGGAAAGGAGGGGAGGAGAAGAGGTGAAGTTGTCTCATCAGTGTGGTTTTTCTTTTCTTTGAATGTCTTTCCTCCTCTTCCTAGTCTGAGCTGTGAACAAGGTGAGCGTAATTACACTAGGAGCTTGTCACATTCACTTCTGTGGCCTCACACCGCCTGAAACATCTCTGCACTAGCACCCACCCCCTACCTACACCCCCCATCACCACCCGCCTGCGTTAAACCCACCCCCTACCTACACCGTTTTAAAAGGGAGAGATTTTAATGATAGCCTGATTCAGTCATCTCTTGCTTTCAATCTTGTATTTTTAGAAAAAGAGATTCTGTTGGCAGATTCATTTCCAGTATGTGCCCCCCCCCCCCCCCCCCCCCCCCCCCCCCCCCAATCCAACATCCTCCAGATTCAGTGTTATGTGTCACTGTCACCCCAGCGTTGCTCACACACTGCTGTTGATCCCCCTCGTCACCTGGGTCTCTGTCCCTGAGAATGAGACTGTCCACAACAATTACTACAAGAGCAATAAAGTCTCTCTCTTGTTCTCTCATTCTCTCGTCTTGCTCTCTCTCTCTCTCTCTCCCTCCCATTCAAAATGAAAAAAGGTGGATCAAATGTAAGTCACATGACAGATTACAAAATGGATTACAAAAATTACAGATTACAAAAAGTTAAATCTATTTTCTACAAATACTCCTTAGCTCTTTGATTGGCACTGTACAATCAGCAAATCAGTACTTGCATGATTTGCTTTTGTGTGTGAGTGTAAATCACCCTCACATATTACTGGGTACAATCATGGCATAGTTCCCCTCCTTCTTATCCTCCACATCCTCCCTAAACACACCGTGTACTCCCAGTTGGTTTGGTCCACTCAGTCCAGGGCCTCGGGCCCACCCAGGGGCTACAATTATTCATCCCTTAGCTCAGCCAACTAGAATAAATGATCCTCTCTCCAGATCCAGGATCTTCTAACCTGAATCAGAACCCCAGGCTGAAGCCCCCTGCCTTGGCTACAATTATGACCCCCCGTGCCTCCACTCTCCAGACCCAGTGTTTTCCATAAATATGAGGCTGGACCCTGTTGTACTGTTCTCACACAGCCCATGCACTGTCTGGTGTGGGTCTGTGGAGCTGTAGCCTGCAGGCTGTGTGTGTTCACTGTCCCTCAGGTAGCTAGGGAAAATAGATGTGTTTTAGGAGCTGAAGAGACACATACAGAATATCACAAAAGTGAGTACACCCCTCACATTTTTGTAAATATTTGAGTATATCTTTCATGTGACCACACTGAAGAAATAACACTTTGCTACAATGTAAAGTAGTGAGTGTACAGCTTGTATAACAGTGAAAATTTGCTGTCCCCTCAAAATAACTCAACACACAGCCATTAATGTCTAAACCGCTGGCAACAAAAATGAGTGTACCCCTAAGTGAAAATGTCCAAATTGGGTCCAAAGTGTCAATATTTTGTGTGGCCACCATCCTTTTCCAGTACTGCCTTAACACTCTTGGGCATGGAGTTCACCAGAGCTTCACAGGTTGCCACTGGAGTCCTCTTCCACTCCTCCATGACAACATCACGGAGCTGGTGGATGTTAGAGACCTTGCACTCCTCCACCTTCCGTCTGAGGATGCCCCACAGATGCTCAATAGGGTTTAGGTCTGGAGACATGCTTGGCCAGTCCATCACCTTTACCCTCAGCTTCTTTAGCAAGGCAGTGGTCGTCTTGGAGGTGTGTTTGGGGTCGTTATCATGTTGGAATACTGCCCTTCGGCCCAGTCTCCGAAGGGAGGGGATCATGCTCTGCTTCAGTATGTCACAGTACATGTTGGCATTCATGGTTCCCTCAATGAACTGTAGCTCCCCAGTGCCGGCAGCACTCATGCAGCCCCAGACCATGACACTCCCACCACCATGCTTGACTGTAGGCAAGACACACTTGTCTTTGTACTCCTCACCTGGTTGCCGCCACACACGCTTGACACCATCTGAACCAAATAAGTTTATCTTGGTCTCATCAGACCACAGGACATGGTTCCAGAAATCCATGTCCTTAGTCTGCTTGTCTTCAGCAAACTGTTTGTGGGTTCTCTTGTGCATCATCTTTAGAAGAGGCTTCCTTCTGGGACGACAGCCATGCAGACCAATTTGATGCAGTGTACGGCGTATGGTCTGAGCACTGACAGGCTGACCCCCCACCCCTTCAACCTCTGCAGCAATGCTGACAGCACTGATACGTCTATTTCCCAAAGACAACCTCTGGATATGACGCTGAGCACGTGCACTCAACTTCTTTGATCGACCATGGCGAGGCCTGTTCTGAGTGGAACCTGTCCAGTTAAACCGCTGTATGGTCTTGGCCACCGTGCTGCAGCTCAGTTTCAGGGTCTTGGCAATCTTCTTATAGCCCAGGCCATCTTTATGAAGAGCAACAATTCTTTTTTTCAGATCCTCAGAAAGTTCTTTGCCATGAGGTGCCATGTTGAACTTCCAAATTTAACACACCTGCTCCCCATTCACACCTAAGATCTTGTAACACTATCGAGTCACATGACACCGGGGTGGGAAAATGGCTAATTGGGCCCAATTTGGACATTTTCACTTAGGGGTGTACTCACTTTTGTTGCCAGCGGTTTAGACATTAATGGCAGTGTGTTGAGTTATTTTGAGGGGACAGCAAATTTACACTGTTATACAAGCTGCACACTCACTACTTTACATTGTAGCAAAGTGTCATTTCTTCAGTGTTGTCACATGAAAAGATATACTCAAATATTTACAAAAATGTGAGGGGTGTACTCACTTTTGTGATATACTGTATACTGGACTGATGGATGATAAATGTGAGGAATAGAGGAGAGTCAGACTCTTCAGAAATCTTTCATGGATTTCAGTCATATGTCCATGAGTGTATATGAATAGATCTGATGTTAATAACTTGTTGGACTCTACACGACAGCATGTCCTGTCCTTTTTCTTCCATGGCACTTTCTTCACATGTATGTTCTATTATTACCCTTCTCTATTCATCCTGCTCACATCCTCTTATTTAGCTCTATTTCCCTGTTTCTAACATGAGATCTTTCTCTCCCCCTCTCTCTCTCTTCCCTCTTCTCCTCTCTATCTCATCTGGCCAGGTCTTTCAGTGTTCATAATGAGGTCTGTGATTGCTCTGTGGCCCTCTCCCCCGATCTGCCCTGCTCTCTCCCGCTCTCCTCCTTTCTTCCTGTGTCCTCTGCTTCTTTCCTGGGGGTTAATGAAGATCCTGTGGATTAAAAAGCAGCTGTTAGAAATGACACTGGCCCTGGCAGAGATGTGGGGCTGCAGGCTGGATTGTGCCAAGAAGGCAGGAAGAGAGGAGCAGGGTAAAGAGAAGGGCATGGGAACCTTTTTGTCCTGCTCTGACCTGACATTTGAGTATCTACAGTAAATCCTATTACCCATCTACCTCTCTCTCTCTCTCTCTCTCCCCATTTCTCTCTCTCTCCATCTCTCACTCTCAATTCAATTCAATTCAAGGGGCTTTATTGGCATCTCTCTCTCTCCATCTCTCTCTTTCCCCATCTCTCTCTCTCTCAATCTCTCACTCCCAATTCAATTCAAGGGGCTTTATTGACATCTCTCTCACACCATCTCTCTCTCTCTCCATCTCTCACTCTCAATTCAATTCAAGGGGCTTTATTGGCATCTCTCTCTCGCCATCTCTCTCTCACACCATCTCTCTCTCGCCATCTCTCTCTCTCATCATCTCTCTCTCCCCATCTCTCTCTCATCTCTCTCTCGCCATCTCTCTCTCGCCATCTCTCTCTCATCATCTCTCTCTCCCCATCTCTCTCTCATCATCTCTCTCTCATCATCTCTCTCTCCCCATTTCTCTCTCATCATCTCTCTCTCGCCATCTCTCTCTCATCATCTCTCTCTTATCATCTCTCTCATCATCTCTCTCTCCCCATCTCTCTCTCATCATCTCTCTCTCCCCATCTCTCTCTCATCATCTCTCTCTCATCATCTCTCTCTCCCCATCTCTCTCTCATCATCTCTCTCCCCATCTCTCTCTCATCATCTCTCTCTCATCATCTCTCTCTCATCATCTCTCTCTCCCCATTTCTCTCTCATCATCTCTCTCTCTCATCATCTCTCTCTCCCCATCTCTCTCTCTCATCATCTCTCTCTCCCCATCTCTCTCTCATCATCTCTCTCTCATCATCTCTCTCTCATCATCTCTCTCTCATCTCTCTCTCCCCATCTCTCTCTCATCATCTCTCTCTCATCATCTCTCTCCCCATCTCTCTCTCATCTCTCTCTCGCCATCTCTCTCTCGCCATCTCTCTCATCATCTCTCTCTCCCCATCTCTCTCTCATCATCTCTCTCTCGCCATCTCTCCCTCATCTTCTCTCTCTCGCCATCTCTCTCTCATCATCTCTCTCTCCCCATCTCTCTCTCATCATCTCTCTCTCATCATCTCTCTCTCCCCATTTCTCTCTCATCATCTCTCTCTCGCCATCTCTCTCTCATCATCTCTCTCTTATCATCTCTCTCATCATCTCTCTCTCCCCATCTCTCTCTCATCATCTCTCTCTCCCCATCTCTCTCTCATCATCTCTCTCTCATCATCTCTCTCTCCCCATCTCTCTCTCATCATCTCTCTCCCCATCTCTCTCTCATCATCTCTCTCTCATCATCTCTCTCTCATCATCTCTCTCTCCCCATTTCTCTCTCATCATCTCTCTCTCGCCATCTCTCTCTCATCATCTCTCTCTCCCCATCTCTCTCTCTCATCATCTCTCTCATCATCTCTCTCTCATCATCTCTCTCTCGCCATCTCTCTCTCATCATCTCTCTCTCATCATCTCTCTCTCATCTCTCTCTCCCCATCTCTCTCTCATCATCTCTCTCATCATCTCTCTCTCCCCATCTCTCTCTCATCATCTCTCTCCCCATCTCTCTCTCATCATCTCTCTCATCATCTCTCTCATCATCTCTCTCTCATCATCTCTCTCTCGCCATCTCTTTCTCATCATCTCTCTCTCATCATCTCTCTCTCATCATCTCTCTCCCCATCTCTCTCTCATCATCTCTCTCTCGCCATCTCTCTCTCATCTCTCTCTCATCATCTCTCTCTCATCTCTCTCTCGCCATCTCTCTCTCATCATCTCTCTCTCATATCTCTCTCTCATCATCTCTCTCATCATCTCTCTCTCCCCATCTCTCTCTCATCATCTCTCTCCCCATCTCTCTCTCATCATCTCTCTCATCATCTCTCTCATCATCTCTCTCTCGCCATCTCTTTCTCATCATCTCTCTCTCCCCATCTCTCTCTCATCATCTCTCTCTCATCATCTCTCTCCCCATCTCTCTCTCATCATCTCTCTCTCATCATCTCTCTCTCCCCATCTCTCTCTCTCTCGTGTCTATTTTCTCTTGCCACGTCTCCTTTTGCATTCCTTCTGTCTAACCTCCCTTTCTAATCTTCTCATCCTATTGCTATCATTTCTCTTTTTTCTTTCTCCCCCTCCTCTCTATCTCATCTGTGTTCACGGGTCCCTTATCATCACCTTCTTTGACAGCCCCTTTCACCTCACCAGGAGAAGAATGACTTATGAGCACAAATACCTGACTGTGGAGCACTTATCATTAGGAGGGGAGGATGAGCCCGCGGAGAGATGAACACTTCTCTTCATCCGTCCCTCTCTCATCCTCCATCCATATCTTCCTCCTTACATTAGGTCAGTGTGTACATCAGGTCAGTGTGTACATTAGGTCAGTGTGTACATCAGGTCAGCGTGTACATCAGGTCCGTGTGTACATCAGGTCAGCGTGTACATTAGGTCAGTGTGTACATCAGGTCAGCGTGTACATCAGGTCAGTGTGTACATTAAGTCAGTGTGTACATCAGGTCAGTGTGTACATCAGGTCAGCGTGTACATTAGGTCAGCGTGTACATCAGGTCAGTGTGTACATCAGGTCAGCGTGTACATCAGGTCAGTGTGTACATCAGGTCAGCGTGTACATCAGGTCAGCGTGTACATCAGGTCAGTGTGTACATCAGGTCAGCGTGTACATCAGGTCAGTGTGTACATTAAGTCAGTGTGTACATCAGGTCAGTGTGTACATCAGGTCAGCGTGTACATTAGGTCAGCGTGTACATCAGGTCAGTGTGTACATCAGGTCAGCGTGTACATTAGGTCAGTGTGTACATTAGGTCAGTGTGTACATCAGGTCAGCGTGTACATTAGGTCAGTGTGTACATTAGGTCAGCGTGTACATCAGGTCAGTGTGTACATCAGGTCAGCGTGTACATTAGGTCAGTGTGTACATCAGGTCAGTGTGTACATCAGGTCAGCGTGTACATCAGGTCAGTGTGTACATTAGGTCAGTGTGTACATTAGGTCAGTGTGTACATCAGGTCAGCGTGTACATTAGGTCAGTGTGTACATTAGGTCAGTGTGTACATCAGGTCAGCGTGTACATTAAGTCAGTGTGTACATTAGGTCAGTGTGTACATCAGGTCAGCGTGTACATTAGGTCAGTGTGTACATTAGGTCAGTGGGTACATTAGGTCAGTGTGTACATCAGGTCAGCGTGTACATTAGGTCAGTGTGTACATCAGGTCAGCGTGTACATTAGGTCAGTGTGTACATTAGGTCAGTGTGTACATCAGGTCAGCGTGTACATTAGGTCAGTGTGTACATTAGGTCAGTGGGTACATTAGGTCAGTATGTACATCAGGTCAGCGTGTACATTAGGTCAGTGTGTACATCAGGTCAGCGTGTACATTAGGTCAGTGTGTACATTAGGTCAGTGTGTACATCAGGTCAGCGTGTACATTAGGTCAGCGTGTACATCAGGTCAGCGTGTACATTAGGTCAGTGTGTACATTAGGTACAGGGAAGGTAAACAAATTATATTTAGCCACCTCCTTCACCTCACCTCCTCCTTGGAGACCAAAAGGGGCATAAGCCTGTTCTTTTTCTCTCTCTCTCATTCCCGTTTTCTATTTTTCTTCTTCTTTCCTCCCTCTCCTTCTCCTCTTCCAAAGAAAATTATCAACATAGTGTACTGGAAGAGAGAACAAGTGAGAGAGAGCGAGAGAGAGAGAGAGAGAGAGAGAGAGAAAAAAAAGAAATCCAAGTTTCTTTCATCCATGAGCGCTTTCATCTCTTTTTTCAAACTGATGGAATTATCAGTGGTGCTACTGATACAACCTCTACTAGGGGGAAGAGAGGAGAGAGGGGGGGGTGAGGGGGGAGGAGGTGGTGCTACTGATACAACCTCTACTAGGGGGAAGAGAGGAGAGAGGGGGGGGGTGAGGGGGGAGGAGGTGGTGCTACTGATACAACCTCTACTAGGGGGAAGAGAGGAGCGAGGGGTGGGTGAGGGGGGAGGAGGTGGTGCTACTGATACAACCTCTACTAGGGGAAGAGAGGAGAGAGGGGGGGGTGAGGGGGGAGGAGGTGGTGCTACTGATACAACCTCTACTAGGGGAAGAGAGGAGAGAGGGGGGGGTGAGGGGGGAGGAGGTGGTGCTACTGATACAACCTCTACTAGGGGAAGAGAGGAGAGAGGGGGGGTGAGGGGGGAGGAGGTGGTGCTACTGATACAACCTCTACTAGGGGAAGAGAGGAGAGAGGGGGGGGGTGAGGGGGGAGGAGGTGGTGCTACTGATACAACCTCTACTAGGGGAAGAGAGGAGAGAGGGGGGGGTGAGGGGGGAGGAGGTGGTGCTACTGATACAACCTCTACTAGGGGAAGAGAGGAGAGAGGGGGGGGTGAGGGGGGAGGAGGTGGTGCTACTGATACAACTTCTACTAGGGGAAGAGAGGAGAGAGGGGGGTTGAGGGGGGAGGAGGTGGTGCTACTGATACAACCTCTACTAGGGGGAAGAGAGGAGAGAGGGGGGGGTGAGGGGGAGGAGGTGGTGCTACTGATACAACCTCTACTAGGGGAAGAGAGGAGAGAGGGGGGGGTGAGGGGGGAGGAGGTGGTGCTACTGATACAACCTCTACTAGGGGAAGAGAGGAGAGAGGGGGGGGTGAGGGGGGAGGAGGTGGTGCTACTGATACAACCTCTACTAGGGGAAGAGAGGAGAGAGGGGGGTGTGAGGGGGGAGGAGGTGGTGCTACTGATACAACCTCTACTAGGGGAAGAGAGGAGAGAGGGGGGGGTGAGGGGGGAGGAGGTGGTGCTACTGATACAACCTCTACTAGGGGGAAGAGAGGAGAGAGGGGGGGGTGAGGGGGGAGGAGGTGGTGCTACTGATACAACCTCTACTAGGGGGAAGAGAGGAGCGAGGGGGGGGGTGTGAGGGGGAGGAGGTGGTGCTACTGATACAACCTCTACTAGGGGAAGAGAGGAGCGAGGGGGGGGTGAGGGGGGAGGAGGTGGTGCTACTGATACAACCTCTACTAGGGGGAAGAGAGGAGCGAGGGGGGGGGGGTGAGGGGGGAGGAGGTGGTGCTACTGATACAACCTCTACTAGGGGGAAGAGAGGAGCGAGGGGGGGGGTGAGGGGGGAGGAGGTGGTGCTACTGATACATCCTCTACTAGGGGAAGAGAGGAGCGAGGGGGGGGGGGGGGGGGGGGGGTGAGGGGGGAGGAGGTGGTGCTACTGATACAACCTCTACTAGGGGAAGAGAGGAGCGAGGGGGGGGGTGAGGGGGGAGGAGGTGGTGCTACTGATACAACCTCTACTAGGGGAAGAGAGGAGCGAGGGGGGGTGAGGAGGTGGTGCTACTGATACAACCTCTACTAGAGGAAGAGAGGAGAGGGGGGGGGGGGTGAGGGGGGAGGAGGTGGTGCTACTGATACAACCTCTACTAGGGGCAGAGAGGAGTGAGGGGGGGTGAGGGGGGAGGAGGTGGTGCTACTGATACAACCTCTACTAGGGGAAGAGAGGAGAGAGGGGGGGGGGGGGGGTTGAGGGGGGAGGAGGTGGTGCTACTGATACAACCTCTACTAGGGAAGAGAGGAGAGAGGGGGGGTGAGGGGGGAAGAGGTGGTGCTACTGATACAAGCTCTACTAGGGGGAAGAGAGGAGCGAGGGGGGGGTGAGGGGGGAGGAGGAGAAGAGAGGAGGAGGGAGGGGGGGTGAGGGGGGAGGAGGTGGTGGTATAGTTAGGTGGCTGTCAATACAGAAATGGAAGGCACTTCTCATCGCAGTATTGGTTAGGGTCATGTTGGAGGCTGAGAGGCTGATCAATTCTCTCTCACACTGAGAGAGAATTGTGATACAATACAAACAGAATGGCACAGGGTACATGATCACTGGAGTAGGTCGACACTCAGCAGGTCTTCTCTTTTTTCACATGGAAAAATATTGAACTAAAAGCAAGAAAAGACAAGACAAAATAAAAACATTAATGCCAAAGAATATCATTAATTCCCAAAATGGAACCAAAACCAAAATAATAAATTATATTTCCCTCCTGTGATAGCTACTTGGCTTGACTTCTAATCTCGACTGTTCCAAGTGTTTTTTCATTAAATGTGTGTCAGACTAATTTCGAGGCAAATTAATACAGATGTCAGGATGCCATCAAATCCCATCGTGGGCCCCATAATGAGATAACAGGCTTTAGTCAAAGCATTAACGCTATTGAAAAAATGAGATTAGTTCAATGGGATGTGGATACGGGTCTGAAACCGCGGAACGAGGGCTTGGCGGGCAGAGAGGCACGGGGAGGAGGAGAGAGAGGAGGAGGTGGAGAGAGACAGGCACGGGGAGGAGGAGAGAGAGGATGAGGTGGAGAGGGAGAGGCACGGGGAGGAGGAGAGAGAGGAGGAGGTGGAGAGAGACAGGCACGGGGAGGAGGAGAGAGAGGAGGAGGTGGAGAGAGAGAGAGGCACGGGGAGGAGGAGAGAGAGGCACGGGGAGGAGGAGAGAGAGAGGATGAGGTGGAGAGAGACCGGCACGGGAAGGAGAGAGAGGAGGAGGTGGAGAGAGAGAGGCACGGGAGGAGGAGAGAGGGCATGAGGTGGAGAGAGAGAGGCACGGGGAGGAGGAGAGAGAGGAGGAGGTGGAGAGAGACAGGCACAGGAGGAGGAGAGAGAGGAGGAGGTGGAGAGAGACAGGCACAGGGAGGAGGAGAGAGAGGAGGAGGTGGAGAGAGACAGGCACGAGGAGGAGAGAGAGGAGGAGGTGGAGAGAGAGGCACGGGGAGGAGAGAGAGGAGGAGGTGGAGAGAGAGAGGCACGGGGAGGAGGAGAGAGGGCATGAGGTGGAGAGAGAGAGGCACGGGGGGAGGAGGAGAGAGAGGAGGAGGTGGAGAGAGACAGGCACGGGGAGGAGGAGAGAGAGGATGAGGTAGAGAGAGAGAGAGAGAGGAGCTCCAGCATCAGACTATGAGACCTGCCAAATCACAAATCTATTTCCAACGTCGGTATTAATTATCAAACTGAAGCTGCTGGTGCATATTGATTCATCGGGTGCAACACTTTTGTATTATCTCCTATTAAGCAGGGAAAAAGCAGAGATTATGGAGCCTTCAGGGGCGTCTTATGAATTCTGTGAGACTATTAAGCCACGTCATGGACTTTGGAGCAAAAAGACAGGGCTCCCTATAGTGTTCTCTAGATGCTCCTTATGTGGACTAAAACACATCCTTAAGCTCCAAATTCAATTATTGTGGGTGCCTGTTACAATTACCTTGAAGAATAACACGGCCCTGTATAAACTTGGTATTCACTTATTATGTCTCTCTCTGACAGTGTGTGTGTGTGTGTGTGTGTGTGGTGTGTGTGTGTGTGTGTGTGTGTGTGTGTCTGTCTGTATGCACCCATATGTATGTGAACAGAAGCTTAAATGCAGATGCATTAATATAAACAGAGCATCATGCTGTTGTATGTATGTATGCTGTGTTGTGTTGTGCTGTGTTGTGCTGTGTCGTGTTGTGTCGTGCTGTCTAAGTGAGGTTAAGCTTCCCTGTCCCCTCCATTGACCGGCTCTCACCAGCGGAGCTAAACACTCTAATGGTTGTCACCCGCATTGACCTCTGCCCTTATTTGGACATAGCAGGATATTAACCAGCATGTAAGCCAAGTATCCATGACGGCTCAAGTCTTCGCAGTTGCCTGGTATTGGCCTTTATCTAATGACAAAGACATTAAATAGACCCAAAAGAAGGAAAACAAGAAGACACGCATCCACTTCAGTGAATGGGTAATCAAACCATATTGACCTACCACAGTCCAAATGGAAGGAAGGATTCCATTATCACCTAACATCAAATACAATCATTTTCAAACACAACCAAAAGCCAATATCTGTGGTGTACGCAAAATCCTACAACATCTCAAGTGCCTCGCCCCGAGATTATCTAGTCAGTGTGACCAGGGAGAGAGAGATGGGTGTAGCTATCAGAGTAACCATGTTAGTCAGTGTGACCAGGGAGAGAGAGATGGGTGTAGCTATCAGAGTAACCATGTTAGTCAGTGTGACCAGGGAGAGAGAGATGGGTGTAGCTATCAGAGTAACCATGTTAGTCAGTGTGACCAGGGAGAGAGAGAAAGGTGTAGCTATCAGAATAACCATGTTAGTCAGTGTGACCAGGGAGAGAGAGATGGGTGTAGCTATCAGAATAACCATGTTAGTCAGTGTGACCAGGGAGAGAGAGAAAGGTGTAGCTATCAGAATAACCATGTTAGTCAGTGTGACCAGGGAGAGAGAGATGGGTGTAGCTATCAGAATAACCATGTTAGTCAGTGTGACCAGGGAGAGAGAGAAAGGTGTAGCTATCAGAATAACCATGTTAGTCAGTGTGACCAATGTAGCTATCCTACCATCCACTATGCTACACTAGATGCCTCCACAGTATAATGAGCCCCCCAACAGTCAGACACCCATTTCACACATGGATGGCAGCGGAGATGGGAAACATATGTTGGTATTGATATATAATTATGCGCATCGAGTTCTACTTCCTGTAAGTCATATGAAATGACATCATAGAAGGCTGTAAGATGGTGTTGGAGAGAGAGATCTGCTGACTGCACTCAATCATCACCTGATTATGCAGCGAGAACGGAACACACTGCTCACTCATTGTCCGTCCGCAACGTGTGTGTGTGTGTGTGTGTGAGTGTGATAGACACGTTGTCATCAACAGACATTTTCTTCATCTTCCTCTCCTCACAAACACATCCTCCTCTTCCTCTTCCGCTTCTTCTCCTCTTGCACATTCACTTTTTCTGTTTTCTGTTTCTCCACTGACAGTACTGTGGTGTATGTGTTCTGTGATGATAATGAAGATAATAGGTACTGTAAGGTATTGGGTTGAGGGATCTACAAGATGACGCTGCAGTGGACAGCTGCCGACTGCTATTTTTATTTTGTTATTTTTTACATTGATCTTAACTTTTATTGTACATAACATTTCCGCCATCATTTCCGATGACAACTTCTGGATGAGGATTTCTATTTCAACAAGGCAGAAGCTGTGGATGTAGTGCTGAATCCAGACCAGGCCCTAATCCCGGCACAAGAGAGGCAGACGAGCGGGCTCCCTGACGAGACTACGTCGGCATTTACATTTTTTATTTGATTCATTTATTTAACCTTTGTTTAACTAGGCAAGTCAGTTAAGAACAAATTCTTATTTACAATGAAGGCCTACCGGGGAACAGTGGGTAACTGCCTTGTTCAGGGGCAGAACGACAGATTTTTCTATGCATCGTCAAGGCAAACGGCAGCTTCGGGTAAGGTTAAGGAAGGAGGTGTGTGACTCTTTGTTAAAACAGCTGGTGCGCGACCTCTAATGTTAAATGCAGTAAGTCTCAAGATTTTGCTCGTCTGAGCTGGAATACCTCAGCTGCAGACCATACTATTTACCAAGAGATTTCATATACAGCACCAGTCAAAAGTTTGGACACACCGACTCATTCAAGGGTTTTTCTTTATTTTGACTATTTTCTACATTGTAGAATAAAAGTGAAGACATCAAAACTATGAAATAACACATCTGGAATCAGGTAGTAACCAAAAAAGTGTTAAAACAAATCAAAATAGATGTTATATTTGAGATTCTTCAAAGTAGCCACCTTTTGCCTTGATGACAACTTTGCACACTCTTGGCATTCTCCCATGAGCTATATATTTGTTTAACACTTTTTTGGTTACTACATGATTTCATATGTGTTATTTCATAGTTTTGAAGTCTTCACTATTATTCTACAATGTAGAAAATAGTAAAAATAAAGTACTGAATGAGTACTGTAGCTGACTCCAAGGTTTTGACTGTATATTTTTCAGGGCTGTCTATTTGCCACCACAAACCGATGCTGGCAATAAGACCGCACTCCACGAGCTGTATACGGACATAAGAAAACAACACAATGCACATCTAGAGGTGGTGCTCCAGTGGCCGTTCATTTAATGCAGGGAAACTAAAATCTGTCTTACCTCATTTTTACCAGCATGTCACCTGTGCAACTAGAGGTGAAGAAACTATAGAACAGCTTTACCACACACACAAAAACGCAAACAAAGCTCTACCTCATCCTCCATTTAGTACATCTGACCATAACTCTATCCTCCTGATCCCAGCTTACAAGCAAAACAGGAAGTACCAGTGATGCACTCAATACGGAAGTGGTCTGATGAAGCAGATACTAAGCTACAGAACTGTTTCATTAGCACAGACTGGAATATTTTCAGAGCTTCATAATAAGTGCGTGCGTCAACGACGTCATATTTAAAAAATATATATTTTATTTACTAGGCAAGTCAGTTAAGAACAAATTCTTATTTACGATGATGGCCTACACCGGCAAATGTGCGCCACCCTATTGGACTCCCCATCACGGCCTGGATTTGAACCAGGGTGTCTGTAGTGACCCTCTAGCAGTGAGATGCAGTGCCTTAGACCGCTGCACCACTTGGAGCCCTACCAGAAGTATTCCAACCAGAAGTAATGGATTACATCCGCACTGAGCTAAAGGCTAGAGCTTCCGCTTTCAAGGAGCGGGACACTAATTTGGATGCTTATAAGAAATCCCACTATGACCTCTGGCAAGCCATCAAACAGTCAACATGTCAGTACAGGACTACTACGCCGGCTCTGAAGCTCATCAGATGTGGAAGGGATTGCAAACTACCACGGATTACAAAGAGAAACCCAGCCACTGCTCAATGACGCGAGCCTACCAGACAAATTAAATTCCTTCTTTGCTCTCTTCGAGGCAAGCAACACTTTTTAATTTTTTTATTTTATTTCACCTTTATTTAACCAGGTAGGCTAGTTGAGAACAAGTTCTCATTTACAGCTGCGACCTGGCCAAGATAAAGCAAAGCAGTGTGACACAGACAACAACACAGAGTTACACATGGAGTAAACAATAAACAAGCCAACAACACAAACAAGTCAATGACACAGTAGAGAAAAGAAAGTCTTATATACAGTGTGTGCAAGAGGCATGAGGAGGTAGGCAATAAATAGGTCATAGGAGTGAATAATTGCAATTTAGCAGATTAACACTGGAGTGATAAATGAGCAGATGATGATGTGCAAGTAGAGATACAAGTGTGCAAAATAAAAAATAAAAAAATAAAATAAAAACAGTATGGGGATGAGGTAGGTAGATTGGGTGGGCTATTTACAGATGGACTATGTACAGCTGCAGTGATCGGTTAGCTGCTCAGATAGTTGATGTTTAAAGTTGGTGAAGGAAATAAAAGTCTCCAACTCTCCAACAGCTGCTGCTTACTGTCTATCATCTATCCTGTTGCCTAGTTACTTTATCCCTGCCTATATGTACATATGTACCTCAATTACATCGTACCCCTGCACATCGAGTCGGTACTGGTACCCTGTGTATATAGCCAAGTTATTTTCTACTCATTGTGTAATTATTCCTTGTGTTATTATTTTTCTATTATTTCTACATTTTTCTCTCTGCATTGCTGGGAAGGGCTGTTAGTCTACACCTGATGTTTACGAAGCATGTGACAAATAAACATTTGATTTGATATGACTGGCTCTATTAATTTGGCCTTTGAAGATGAACAGTGGAGTGTCTGTAGATGTGGAATGAAAAGCGAGACAAGAGAAACAAAACAATAGAGGGAAACCTGAAAGAGATTAATATGTACAGGAGAGAGGAAGAGAGACGTAGTATAGGTGTGGAGACAGACAGACAGAGAGAGAGAGAGAGAGAGAGAGAGAAAGAAAGAGATAGAGAAAGATAGAGCAAGAGAGAGAGAGAGAGAGAGAGAGAGAGAGAGAGGGAGTAGGAGAAAGAGAATCGCAAGGTGGGGGCTGGGGGCCGGGGGAGAGGGAGGTTGGTGGTGAGGAGTGGAGGGGAAGGAGGACGAAATGAGACCACATTTTCTTTGGCAATCTCCCTGTTTCTGCTGCAGGTGCTAGGCCATTTCACTAAAGCAGGCCAGACGAGAATGTCATTAGTTCCTAAGCCCCAGGTGAATTTGCCACTGTTCCACATGATTAACCCAGATAATTGTGTGTTGATAGCGAGCATGGTCGATGGAATAAATTTTCGAGCCCAGATTCCTAAACAAACAGTCAGCAGCGAGCTAGCGAGGGAGCGGTGGCGAGCAGGGGGGAGACGGGAGTCAGAAGGAGCGTGTCACTTGTGATGCTGGCTGCGTTCAGGTGCCAAGGTTGACAGAGAGGAGAAGACACTTCCAGAGGTTTCCAGAAGTACTGGGCAGCATGCAGGGTCAGACAGGGAGAGAAAAGGACTAAGAGTACCAGAAATCAAAGAAAATGTTTTTGCATTTGTTGAGGCATTTTGTTCTGTACATTCTTGGCAGTGGGATATTTTTGTGACACTTGGATTTATATATTTAGCCTTTATTCAAACCAGGCTGTCCCACTGAGATGTCCAAACCAGGCTGTCCCACTGAGATGTCCAAACCAGGCTGTCCCACTGAGATGTCCAAACCAGGCTGTTCCACTGAGATGTCCAAACCAGGCTGTCCCACTGAGATGTCCAAACCAGGCTGTCCCACTGAGATGTCCAAACCAGGCTGTCCCACTGAGATGTCCAAACCAGGCTGTCCCACTGAGATGTCCAAACCAGGCTGTCCCACTGAGATGTCCAAACCAGGCTGTCCCACTGAGATGTCCAAACCAGGCTGTCCCACTGAGATGTCCAAACCAGGCTGTCACACTGAGATGTCCAAACCAGGCTGTCCCACTGAGATGTCCAAACTCTTTTTCTATGGTTCCAACTTACACTCGCCAAAAATAAGACTGTTATCATATGACAGTGGTGAATAGCTCTGAAAGTTGCTGAATAGGATTATAAACATGATACCTTCATTATTTGACGTATCCATTTCCTGGTACAAAGCACTGAATCTCATTAGCTTCATATGGAAGGTGAGAGAAATCACTGGGAACTGAGAGACACCCCAGTCTGCCGAGTAAACGAAGACAGGAAAACACAGTATCATCATTGACAACATATTATTTTTTGCACATTATTACAGTAGTATGACTATATTATTGATGAGCGTGGGCAAAAGCTACGAACAATCTGGTTTCCATCATACCTATAGCCCTTATAATATAGCTATATATTTTATATGTAGTACGTTTCTGCCTTTCCGAACAGTAATGTAATTTCCTGTCGTGCCCTAGGGTTGATGGGAAACACAGTGGTATATACATCCTCCAGCCCATTCCCTCTCTCCCTCTCCCCTCTCACACCCCTATCACCTGGTTTGCCCTAGTTAGTCTGATCTATTCACAGAGAAACAAGATGGCCCTTGCACGTCTGTTTGAGTCAGATTGTTGAGTAGGCTAAATTAGCTAGCATAAGTGAAAGTTAAGAAAATAAAAATACAACAAAATATCTCTCACACCTTCTGCTGCTTCTCCTTAATTTTAGAAGAAATTTATTTCCACTGCAGTGCTAGCTAGCTGTAGCTTATTCTTTCAGTTCTAGATTAATTCTCTGATCCTTTGATTGGATGGACAACATGTCAGATCATGATGCAAAAGCTTCGATAGCTTGGAGGACGTCCTCCGGAAGTCGTCATACTTACTGTGTAAGTCTATGGAAGGGGATGAGAACCATGAGCCTCCTAGGTTTTTGTATTGAAGTCAATGCACCCAAAGGAGGATGTAAAATAGCTGCCCTCCGGTTAACCATGGTGATACCCTACAGAGTGCCGTTGAACGTAACGTAATGGCTCTGACAGATAGGGCAGCAGTGCTTCTAGCTCCTAAGCAACTTGGTAGTATTTTTTTTTTGTTTGTGTGTGTTATTTCTTACATTATTAGCCCAGAATATTAGCCCTGCAACAGCAGCGCTCGTCCAGAGGGTGGTGTGGTCTGCCCAATGCATCACCGGGAGCAAGCTACCTGCCCCCCAGGACACCTAAAGCACCCGATGTCACAGGAAGGCCAAAAAGATCATCAAGGACAACAACCACCCGAGCCACTGCCTGTTCACCCCTCTATCATCCAGAAGGTGAGGTCAGTACAGATGCATCAAAGCAGGGACCGAGAGACTGAAAAACAGCTTATATCTCAAGGCCATCAGACTGTTAAATAGCCATCACTAGCACCTTAGAGGCTGCTGCCCTATATACATAGACTTGAAATCACTGGCCACTTTAATAATGCAACAGTAGTCACTTTATAATGTGTATATATTTTGCATTACTCATCTCATATGTATATACTGTATTCTATTCTACTGTATTTTAGTCTATTCCACTCCGACATGGGTCGTCCAAATATTGATATATTCGTAATTCTTTAAAACCTTAATTTTAATCAGTTATTTGGGTGACGTGAATATATTTAGTGTAGTTTTATCTAAAAATGCTAACTTTTCAATGTTTCACTACTTTAATTTGTATGAAATTCATTGAGTAGGATGGTCCTTCCCTTCCTCCTCTGAGGAGCCTCCACTGCTTTGTCGTTAGTTTCTCCTAACCTGCAATGTAATCTCTCCTAACCTTTGTTGTTATGATGTAACAAGCAGCCTGGTCTCAAAGAAAGACGCCTATAATACTAGACATCCTGCAAGATGTATGATATGTTACGTCATCCAATTTGTAGGATATTGTGTGACCGCTATTCTGTTCGTAACATATCATACTAAATGGAGGGATAGGAAAGTACATCTTAAATCATACGAATTGCCCTGAGGCCAGGTTGTGCCCATTGTAGAGCCCAAGATGGCACTCTGTCAACAAAACAAGAAGAAGAAAAGAGGCCCCGTTCAGCATGGTGCAAGGTTACAGTGTGTTCAAACAGAACTGTATTGTATGGTATAGAACACATCTGATTCTCAACCTGCAACGTTTTGAACAATTCTCCTGACTGAATACAATCCTGGGCTGGAAGACAAACTCTAGCATGGGATCCAAGATGGATGCTTTTATTAGTCCATTGAGAGTATATTGGCATCCAAGCCATCTCTGTTTCCAACAGTTTCTCCACGCTACAGTATGTTGTTAGAGACATAACACAAGTCGTTATGCTGTTAACGACAGGTTTAAAACAGATTACAAACATCTCGGCTTCGAGGGAACAAAACAACAGATGCCTTATGTGTTAAAACAGGGATCTAACACTATTGATGTTGTTTTTTAAATGTTTTTTTTTAACGATGACTGAAAACAGAGACTTACAGTACATTGTTGGGCTGAGACTGGAGAACACTTTGTCTCAGAACGCTCATCTCCAAAGCTTGGTGGGGTGAATGTATAAAACAGCATCAAAGAGGGCGGCAAACTCTATATCTCCTGCTCTGTTCTCGCTGCCTCTAAGAAAGTCGGGAGAGAGGGAGCGAGTCGACAGCCAATTCCCCTGGTGCATTCTGGGAGTTCAACCTGGCAGAAGAAATTAACGGCGGCGCTAAGTGAAAGCGATAATCCCTCCCTCGTTCCACAGAGGAGCGCTAGATGCATGCCAGCTGGATCCAACCACTGATCCCTGTGTTTTCCGATTCCCTGTTCCAGGTTTATTTATTAAGAGGATAAGCTGCTCTATGTAGACAGCCCAGAAAGGGGTCTGAAGCAGGGCGGAAGCCGTTCCCACATGCAAGGGGTCGACACTCTCTCAGAGCTCTCACACTGTCCTGCCATTGGCTTCCGGTCCAGGCTAATTCATCTCAATCGACCTGAGCAGGGGCCAGGTGTGTGGTTAATGTGAGGTGGGTACACTGGAGGGCCACTGATAAAACATACCTGCTTTCTGTACCCCCTTTAAAAGAGTTGACCCGGAAAACCTGGAAGATGTTTCACAGATACCAGATACCCCCTTTTGAATCGCCACACAGACAATGGATGCCAATAGCACAAGATGTGTTCTATCATCATTTAAAATGCATCAAATAGGTTTCATTATTCACGTGTTTCTGAACCCATTATGGGTTTCTTTACCAACACTGTTCCGCTATAAGGCGATGCCATCCAAAGACATGAACAGTCTATCTATCCATGTCTGTTCTTCACCATTACCATCAGCAGGAAATCATTATTATAAAAAAATGTTTTGCCTTACTTTGACAAACTTTTCCAAGACGTTTCTCTTTCTTATTCAAAATAGGCTAATAATTCCATAGAAATTGTGTGTAAATAACGAATCATTATGGAAACAGTAATATTTTCCTTGATTTCAAATACATATTCATGGTCTGAAACAAGCCCAAATGGATCCTGCATCATTTCCTCCTGTAGACACAGGGAGAAGCATCTTAGATTTGCTCATGCATAAGCAACCATGATCACCAGCCTGAAGCAATGCTCATTTGCATAGTAGTGTAATAACATTATTCTTAATGTTGTATGACAAGTTTGATTTTTCTTTAGTCGAAATTAATTTAGTTTTTCCGTTTTGACTTGTGTTATGCTTTGACTGTTCTGTGTCTTACAGAACTAAGATACGGCTGCATTGTGGCCCTCCAACCTTATTGGTTTCAGCTTGCAAGGTCGACATGGGACATGCAGGTTATAGAAGAGCTTCATTTTTTGTCACTGTCCCCCTGTTCCCTTCCCTGTCCCCTCTGTCCTCCCCATTCCATCTTCCCTCCTGTCCTCCCCATCCCTCCTTTTCTCCTGTCCTCCCATCACTCCATTCCCTCCTTTCCTCCTGTCCTCCCCATCCCTCCTTTCCTCCAGTCCTCCCATCACTCCATTCCCTCCCTTCCTCCTGTCCTCCCCATCCTTCCTTTCCTCCTGTCCTCCCCATCTCTCCTTTCCTCTTGTCCTCCCCATCCCTCCTTTCCTCCTGTCCTCCCCATCCCTCCCTTCCTCCTGTCCTCACCATCCCTCCTTTCCCTCCCTTCCTCCTGTCCTCCCTTCCTCCTGCCCTCCCCATCCCTCCTTTCCTCCCCATCCCTCCGTTCCTCCTGTCCTCCCCATCCATCCTTTCCTCCTGTCCTCCTCATCCCTCCTTTCCTCCTGTCCTCCTCATCCCTCATTTCCTCCTGTCCTCCCCATCCCTCCTTTCCTCACCATCCCTCCTTTCCCTCTGTCCCCCCTGTCCTCCCCATCCCTCCCTTCCTCCTGTCCTCACCATCCCTCCTTTCCCTCCCTTCCTCCTGTCCTCCCCCATCCCTCCTTTCCTCCTGTCCTCCCCATCCCTCCTTTCCTCCTGTCCTCCCTATCCCTCCCTTCCTCTTGTCCTCCCCATCCCTCCTTTCCTCCTGTCCTCCCCATCCCTCCCTTCCTCCTGTCCTCCCCATCCCTCCTTTCCTCCTGTCCTCCCCATCCCTCCTTTCCTCCTGTCCTCCCCATCCCTCCTTTCCTCCTGTCCTCCCTATCCCACCCTTCCTCTTGTCCTCCCCATCCCTCCTTCCCTCCTGTTCTCCCCATCCCTCCTTTCCTTCTGTCCTCCCCATCTCTCCTTTCCTCCTGTCCTCCCCATCCCTCCTTTCCTCCTGTCCTCCCATCCCTCCTTTCCTCCTGTCCTCCCATCCCTCCTTTCCTCCTGTCCTCCCCATCCCTCCTTTCCTCCTGTCCTCCCCATACCTCCTTTCAATCCGTTCCTCACCATCCCTCTTTCCCTCCCTTCCTCCTGTCCTCCCCATCCCTCCTTTCCTCCTGTCATCCCCATCCGTCCTTTCCTCCTGTCCTCCCCATCCCTCCTTTCATCTTGTCCTTAAGTTTGCTGACGACACAACAGTGGTAGGCCTGATCACCGACAACAATGAGAGAGGGAGAAGGTCAGAGAACTGGCAGTGTGGTGCCAGGACAACAACCTCTGGCTCAATGTGAGCTAGACAAAGGAGCTGATCGTAGACTACAGGAAAAGGCGGCTGTAGTGGAGCGGGTCGAGAGTTTCAAGTTCCTTGGTGTCCACATCACCAACAAACCTATCATGGTCCAAACATACCAAGATAGTCGTGAAGAGGGCACGACAAAACCTCTTCCCCCACAGGAGACTGAAAAGATTTGTCACGGGTCCCCAGATCCTCAAAAGGTTCTACAGCTACACCATCGAGAGCATCCTGATCGGTTGCATCACCGCCTGGTATGGCAACTGCTCGGCATCTGACTCTAAGGCACTACAGAGGGTAGTGCGAACGGCCCAGTTCATCAATGGGGCCAAGCTTACTGCCATCAAGGACCTCTATAACCAGGCGGTGTCAGAGGAAAGCCCATAAAATTGTCAGAGACTCTAGTCACCCCAAGTTATAGACTGATTTCTCTGTTACCGCACGACAAGAAGTACAGGAGCGCCAAGTCCAGGACCAAAAGGCTCCTCAACAGCTTCTACCCCAAGCCATAAGACTGCTGAACAACTCATAAAATCGCCACTGGACAATTTACATTGACCCCCCCCCCCCCCCCTTTTTGTATACTGGCTGTTACTCGCTGTTTATTATCTATGCATAGTCACTTCGCCCCCACCTACATGTACAGATTACCTCAACTAGCCTGTACCCCTGCACACTGACTCGGTACCGGTGCCCCCTGTCTATGACCTTGTTATTGTTATTCTTACTGTGTTACTTTTTATTATTACTTTTTATTTTAATCTACTTGGTAAATATTTCCTTAACTCTTCTTGAACTGCACTGTCGGTTAAGGGCTTGTAAGTCAGCATTTCACGGTAAAGTCTACACTTGTTGTATTCGGCGCATGTGACAAATAAAGTTTGATTTGAAGAGGACAAAATACAAACCCTCCAACCCGAAAAGGCCTGTGGTGTTGATGCTATCCTACAGGAAATTATAAAATATACAGACCACAAATTCCAATTGACTATACTTAAACTCTTTAACATCATCCTTAGCTCTGGGATATTCCCCAATATTTGGAACCAAGAACTGATAACCCCAATCCACAAAAGTGGAGACAAATTTGACCCCAATAACTACCGTATATGGATATGCGTCAACAGTAACCTTGGGGAAATCCTCTGCATTATCATTACAGCGGACTTGTACATTTCCTCAGTGAAAACAATGTACTGAGCAAATGTCAAATTGCCTTTTAACCAAATTACCGTATGAAGGACCACATATTCACCCTGCACACCTTCATTGACAAACAAACAAACCAAAAACAAGGCAAAGACAAAGTCTTCTCCTGCTTTCTTGACTTCAAAAAAGCTTTTGACTCAAATCGGCATGAGGGTCTGCTTTACAAACTGATGGAAAGTGGGGTTGGGGGAAAAACATACGACATCATAAAATCCATATACACAAAACAAAAACTGTGTGTTTTAAATTGGCAAAAAACACATATTTCTTTCCACAGGACTGTGGGTTGAGACAGGGATGCAGCTTAAGCCACACCTTTTTCAACATAATATATCAACAAATTGGCAAGGGCACTAGATCAGTCTGCAGCACCGGCCTCAACCTGCTAGAATCTGATGTCAAATGTCTACTGTTTGCTGATGATCTGGTGCTTCTGTCCCCAACCAAGGAGGGCCTACAGCAGCACCTAGATCTTCTGCACAGATTCTGTCAGACCTGAATCCTGACAGTAAATCTCAGTAAGACACAAATACTGGTGTTCCAAAAAACTATACATACCTTGGCCAAAACATAGGTAACTTCCACAAAGCTGTGAACAATTTGAGAGACAAAGCAAGAACGGCCTTCTATGCCATCCGAAGGAACATACCATTTGATATACCAATTAGGATCTGGCTAAAGATACTTGAATCAGTTATATAATCCATTGCCCTTTATGGTTGTGAGGTCTGGTTGTGAGGTCTGGTCTGGGGTCTGGGGTCCACTCAACCAATAATTCACAAAATGGGGCAAACACCATATTGAGAGTCTGCATGCAGAATTTTGCAAAAAATATCCTCCGTGGGGCCTCCGGGTGGCGCAGTGGTTAAGGGCGCTGTACCTGCAGCGCCAGATGTGCCACCAGAGACTCTGGATTCGCGCCCAGGCTCTGTCGTAACCAGCCGCGACCGGGAGGTCCGTGGGGCGACGCACAATTGGCCTAGCGTTGTCCGGGTTAGGGAGGGCTTGGCCGGTAGGGATATCCTTGTCTCATCGCGCACCAGCGCCTCCTGTGGCGGGCCGGGCGCAGTGCGCGCTAACCAAGGTTGACAGGTGCACGGTGTTTCCTCCCGACACATTGGTGCGGCTGGCTTCCGGGTTGGATACACGCTGTGTTAAGAAACAGTGCGGCTTGGTTGGGTTGTGTATCGGAGGACGCATGACTTTCAACCTTCGTCTCTCCTGAGCCTGTACGGGAGTTGTAGCGAGTGAGACAAGATAGTAGCTACTAAAAACAATTGGATACCACGAAATTGGGGAGAAAAAGGGGTAAAATTCAACACATTTAAAAAAAATTAAATACCTCCGTGTACAACGTAAAACACCAAATAATGCATGCAGAGCAGAATTAGGCCGATACCCGCTAATTATCAAAATCCAGAAAAGAGCCGTTAAATTCAACAACCACCTAAAAGGAAGCGATTCCCAGACTTTCCATAACAAAGCCATCAACTACAGACAGATGAACCTGGAGAAGAGTCCCCTAAACAAGCTGGTCCTGGGGCTTTGTTCACAAACACACCCCACAGAGCCCCAGGACAGCAACACAATTAGACCCAACCAAATTATGAGAAAACAAAAAGATAATTACTTGGAAAGAATTAACAAAAAAACTGAGCAAACTAGAATGCTATTTGGCCCTAAACAGAGAGTACACAGTGGCAGAATACCTGACCACTGTGACTGACCCACAAGTAAGGAAAGCTTTGACTATGTACAGACTCAGTGAGCATAGCCTTGCTATTGAGAAAGGCCACCGTAGGCAGACCTGGCTCTCAGAGAGAAGACAGGCTATGTCTCACTGCCCACAAATGAGGTGGAAACTGAGCTGCACGAAACCTGAGCTGCTTCATGCTCTGCCGACCAGTCTCAAGGCATAGCAGCAGACCGGTTTATGTCAGAGACACGTACAGACAGCTATGACAGCTCTCAGAACACCACGAAAGAACACAATAGTGAAACAAATGATAGCACTTGATGAAATACACCTCCTGCCAAGTGTATGACCATATTAGAGACACATATTTCCCTCAGATTACACAGATCCACAAAGAATTTGAAAACAATCCTATTTTGATAAACTCCCTATCTACTGGGTGAAATTCCACAGTGTGCCATCACAGCAGCAAGATTTGTGACCTGTTGCCACAAGAAAAGGGGAACCAGTGAAGAACAAACACCATTGTAAATACAACCCATATTTATGTTATTTATTTTCACGTTTTGTACTATTTGCACATATACTGTATATAGACACAATATGACATTTGAAATGTCTTTATTCTTTTGTAACTTGTGTGAGTGTAATATTTACTGTTCAGAGAGCAGGTTTCAGTGATTCGACAGTTTATTCTCCGGCGCACAAAAACACGGTCAACCCAACATACAGGGTGAAATAATCCAACACAGGATCAAAAATAGACCGGAGAAATAACACACACGTACTACACCAAATACATGAATACAAACAATCCCGCACAAAACAAGGCGGGACACCTACTACATATAAGGACGTTAATTAAACTAAAATACACACAGGTGAAACTAATAAGACAAAACCAACAGACAAACAACGAAAAGGGATCGGTGGTGGCTAGTAGGACGGTGACGACGACCGCCGAGCACCGCCCGAACAGGCAGGAGAGCCAACTTCGGCGGAAGTCGTGACAATCATTTTACTTGCTTTGGCAATGTAAACATACAGTATGTTTCCTATGCCAACAAAGCCCCTTGAATTGAATTGAGAGGGAGAGAAGAGCGGAGAGAGAGAAAATGAGACGAGAGAGCGAGAGAAAGATAATTAGAGGGAGGAAGAGGAGAGATGAATAGAGAGAGATCCAGATTCAGTCTTCTCTCCTCTCTCCTCTCATTCCTCTCTTCTCTCCTCTATCCTTTCTCTTCTCTCTCTCTCTCTCCTCTCCTCTCTCTCTTCTCTCCTCTCCTCTCTCTTCTATGGTTATATACTGAAGGTCTCCGTTCGTTTCTACCTGCAAATCGCCTCAGAAACAGGATCAAACACGCATTATCAAGTAAATGTCAACCATGGCCAAATACAGAGAGTGGTACTATTAAGAATCAGTCCACATGCATGGGTGAACAATGATTAGCTGCTACCTTATCCTCCTGGAGCTGTACACTGTGTAACGCCAAAATACAGTATGGTGCTAATTTAACATTACCTGTGTGAACAGTCACACTATTGAACAGTACCTCACCAGCAGTGGCAGTCGGTGCCCTAAAGATTGAGGACAATTTTATTTGTATGGGAATGACCGTATTTCTATTACAGCATATTGGATGACTGTCATTCATATTCCATTCACCCAGTTCAATGTAACATTGCTAGTTTGGGCTACTACATGATACTCAAATTTGCCCTATACCCATCATGAGGTTGCTTCAACTTAGCCTGCAAATGAACATTTATAATGTAGGAGCACAGGTCGAGAGAAAATTGGAGTAATCAAGGTGACACACAGTGACATTTTCAATACTGCCTTGCACACTCTTGCAAACGAGAGTCTCTATTGGACAAATTCTGGTAGGTCCAGCCCCATTTTGTTCCGTTTGCTTCCATTTAAGTAACGTTTTGCAATAGATTCAGCAGAAGGAATACACCCACAGTTCACTTTCATAGCAGCCACATACAAACAACATCAACACTTTGCTCTTTGTATAATTCCTCCTCTCATCTTTCCCTTTGCTTGTGGACTTCAGCGCACACACAACAGCTGTCTGTGACCAGGCGGAAAAAACTATCCAAGCCAAACATTCATACCATAAACGCCAACAGTTACATCGTTGTCACCATATTAGCTAACGTTATAGTCAACATAGCTACTAGAACTAACGCGTTAGTAAACTTGCTACAATCACACAGGGCAGTGTACAGCAACAGCAGCGTTAGCAGTTACACTGGTGGGTCCCCGTGGGGCAATAAATAAATAAAACCGAAAGCTTACCTTACTTGGAAGAGTTCCTGTGTTGGATAGCCTTAGCCAGCTAGCTAACATAAATAGCATTCCTCTCTTTTGAGTCAGGTTGTTGAGTAGGCTAAATTAGCTAGCTGCATTAGGTAGCTAAGTAAGTGAAAGTTAATTTTTAAATATATATAGCTCTCTCTCTCTGCTGTTTCTCCTTAATTTGTGAATAAATTTATTTGTTCAAAACTGTTTAACTATTATCTTTCTCTCTCTGAGTCAACAACTTACCACATTTTATGCACTGCAGTGGAAGCTACAGAAGCTGCACCTTTTGCTTTCAGTACTATTCATTCTCTGATCCTTTGATTGGATGGACAACATGTCAGTTCATGATGCAGAGCTCTGAAAGATTGGAATATGTCCTCCGGAAGTCGTAGTAATTACTGTGTAAGTCTATGGAAGGGGGTGAAAACCATGAGCCTCCTAGGTATGTATTGAAGTCAATGTACCCAGAGGAGGACGGAAGCTAGCTGTCCTCCGGCTATACCATGGTGATACCCTAAAGAGTGCTGTTGAGGCTACTGTAGACCTTCATTGCAAAGCAGTGTGTTTTAATCAGTTTTGGTGACATACATTTACTATAGTCAATTCTAAAAAGGATAACTTTTTCAATGTTTCACTCTTTTAATTAAATTCACTGAGAAGGATGAATCCTCCCTTCCTCCTCTAGAAGCCTCCACTGTTCATCAGAAAAGCTCTCCTCTCTGCTAAACGCATGGTTGATTTGCCGTAGCATCTGCTGTCTTACTAAGCACCTGAGAAATACAGTTGAGAGGTGCATGTGTACAGCACAGTACACAGCTCTTCCTTCATCCAACATCTGGGAAGCAGATGACATGTCTTAGATATCTCTGAGGAATAAGGCCACCTCTGTTCTGCCCCCATATGGTGGGATGACAGAGAGCACAAAGCCACAGAACAGAGTCCCGTACCGGACAAGATTTCTAACACATACATTCGGATCTAACTAATGACATTGAGCCACCATGAGAGAAAAAGGGGGGTTCAATAAAATGTGTCCACAAATTATCTCCAAAAGTGACTAATTATCGCTCAGAGAAGATTCTTGACTTCTTACTGACACCTTGGTAGGTCCGTGAGTCACTGTGACAAAATATACATTTCATTCCCGAAGACGAGAGGTGTCCTTCAGGCACGAGGAGTTCCCCTAAGTGACGGCTTCACCAGGCAACCACTCAGAGGAGGGAGGGGAGGGTTGAGAGGGGGTTGCCTGGGACAAGGCCAATTCTCCTTAGTGTTAGCGATAAAATCCATCTGATTGAAATTGCGTCTGATTATGAGAGAGATATAGGGAGAGGAGGGAGGAGAGTGGCTTGCACATCGCTCTCGGCTGAGGGCTCTTTTTCATTCTCCTGTCCTACGCTTCGCCTGATGAAAGCTAATTACGCCGTGTACGAGGAGGAGAAGAGGAGAGGCCGCTGTGTTGGTGGAGGAGATGGAAATAGGGGAAAGAAAAGGAGAAAGGGAGAGCAGGGGTTGGGATAATTGGGGTGTGTGATTACACAGACTGCTGTTTGGGAGGATTTAGCCAACAACAGACTCTGCAGCAGGCAACACACATCTCTGCCATCAGGAGACCAGAGTGACAGGAGCAGGTGATAACACTGATATTTCGCTAATGTTGCCACACACACACACACACCACACACACCTTCACTGCAGTCACTCCAGACAAGACAGTGTTTTAAATAGAGGAATCGGGGAAGGATGTCAGCTGTTCCCTTAATGGTCAGTTTTTGGAAAGACCAACAAATCTTACTGAATGGAAGGATCTAAACATGGGTTCAATGACCTCTGTGTTTGGGCCATTTCAATAGCAGTAAGCCCCAGCACAGACTAACAGACCAGTATGAGGTAGAACCAGCTCCATCACAGACTAACAGAACAGTATGAAGTAGAA
>NC_048582.1:17149346-17164346 GCF_013265735.2 Oncorhynchus mykiss
CCCCCCCCCCCCCCCCCCCCCCCCCCCCCCCCCCCCCCCCCCCCCCCCCCCCCCCCCCCCCCCCCCCCCCCCCCCCCCCCCCCCCCCCCCCCCCCCCCCCCCCCCCCCCCCCCCCCCCCCCCCCCCCCACACACACACACACACACACACACAAACACACACACCCCTCCCCCTCACCACTACCCCCCACACCCCCCCTCCCCAATACTACTACCCCCCCCCCCCACACACACACACCCCTCCCCCTCACTACTACCCCCCACACACACACACAAACACACACACCCCTCCCCCTCACCACTACCCCACACACACACCCCTCCCCCTCACCACTACCCCACACACACACCCCTCCCCCTCACCACTACTCCACACACACACCCCTCCCCCTCACCACTACCCCACACACACACCCCTCCTCCTCACCACTACCCCACACACACAGCCCCAACAATAGACAGAAGGTGTTACTTGCAGGGCGCCCAGAGCAGGTCTATTATTCCCTCCTATTAGTGTTAATTAGCTTCTTATTAGGCAGGGCGACTCAGCGCGCTCCCTCATACTAACCAACCATTGAAAACACATGATCTCTGGCCCTGCTCAAGGTGACCAGGCTTTCTGTTAAAGACTAACCAGGACTTCACAGCCACTGGAAGGTGAACCTGGGACCCGTCTGAAATGGCCCCCTATTCACTATATAGTGCACTACTTTAGACAGTAGCCCATAGGGTATAGAGTATAGAGTGCCATTTCAGATGCTGCCCTGGATCTAATGAATGCACAGACAGACTCTTCTACTTTCAGCCAAGGCCTCTAAAACATTTGAAACATATAAATCCTCCTTCCTAAATCCCAACTCATTTGTTTCCTTTTTCTGTTATTTTTAGGAGTCTGATGTGTTTAGCTGGAAATTAAGCAAGTGTGCAAAAGCTATTCTTATCATGAATCATTTTCTCCCTCCATCCACCCGGTCACTCAACCTTGGAGACATGACATTACAAAACTGATATGGGAGCTTCTGTCTGCTTGGAGACATGACATGAAAATAAAATAGATGTTAGCCTTTCTCTATAAACTATGACAAAGTCCCACACTCACTCTCAAAAGGGATAAGCACCATGCTTCGCCCATCCAATTCAAGGTTATGAATAACGTGTTTTTGATAAACAGTTGAATTACAACTATTCCTATTACATATACAGCAGGCCAAATAATTATTGTGCTGTTCTACATTTTTGCCAAACCCTCCCCCCCTCCCTCCAAACCCAAAGTAATTCTGTGTAGTTGCATCCTGGAATGATGATGTCACAAGTACTGTTCAAGGAGAGTACTGACTAGCCTAGCGTATTAATCACTGTCTGGGGCTGGGACACCTTCCCAGAGTGCTTTGCATCTCGCCACATCGCTTTACAAGTCTAGCGGCTCTAGAAGGAGGAGAGTGACAAAGTGCTTCTCAAAGGGTCTTGGTGCTGACAGGGCATACGTCTGGGGAGTGGGGGGACGCTCATCCTCTGAAGCCAGTCCTGGGGAGTGATTCTCAAAGCGTCTCGGTGCTGACAGGGCGTACGTCTGGGGAGTGGGGGGACGCTCATCCTCTGAAGCCAGTCCTGGGGATGGATAGATAGAAGAGGAAGAAAGATGGTAGAACTTGGAGTGACAACTTTTCTCGACCTTCACTTTTAGCTGTTTCATTGTCCTGTTTATTAGAGGCGCCACCACTTTAGTAAAAATGCACAAAGATGCATTATTCCCTTACAATGTTGTTGAGAGAATAAATATGCTAATTTAAGCCAAAGAACAAACAAGGTGGTTTACCTAAATTATTCCCTCACAGCTTTTGTATTAGTTCCAAACGCTAAACAGAATCGCTGCAATTAAGCGCAGTGGTCTGACCTGCACACATACATTAATAAATGAGACTCAAACTAGCTCTGCTGCAGCACCAGCTAAGTACCCAGCCAGTGTTTGCATCGCAAACAAATGCCTCCCCACGTTGTGTTTCCTCGCCGCTCCTGATTCACTCTGACAGATCCTCAGCTTTCTGAGCTTTAATTGGGCAGCCTCGGGGTGTGAGGAAGGAGAGAGAGAGGAGGAAAGAGAGAGGAGAAGGGAAACAGAAAGGCCTTTAGTGCTGGGTTACACTCGATACGCACTTCTCTTTCTCCGTGGTAATTACAAGCAGGTGCATGTGGAGAAGAAACAGACTGACTATGGTACCAACCATTGCTTTCTCCCAAGACTGCCTGGGATGAGAGAGGGAGAGAGAGAGAGAGAGAGGCAGAGAGGGAGAGAGGCAGAGAGGGAGAGAGAGAGAGAGGGAGAGAGAGAGAGAGGCAGAGAGGCAGAGAGCGAGAGAGCGAGAGAGGGAGAGAGGGAGAGAGGGAGAGAGGGAGAGATAGAGGGAGAGAGGGGGAGAGGGAGAGAGAGAGGGAGAGAGGGCAGAGAGGCAGAGAGCGAGCAGAGAAGTCAGAGGTAGTTGCAGTAGTACAATATTGCTGACAAACAACTCCGGGGGCACCACACCAGACAAATAAACATTAGATATTGTCTTTACCTATAAGCCTTTCTACTCTGGCTCAGGGTCAAACTAAGGTCACAATAGCAAGGGTAAAGAAAGGTCATTGTTTTATTCTGACATGGAATAACAACGTCTAGCAAATTCCTCTGCGTGTCGCTGTTCTAGCTCTACCTTTTATATGAAGTGATGAGACCCAGAGAGAAGCACAGGGAGGGAGGGAGACAGAGAGCATGACCGGCCAGCTTCCCCTGCCGCTCTACCAGAATGCACCACTGCAAGTACGACCTGGCCACCGCTCACGGTCCGTGGCTCCATCATCTCAGTACCCCCAGCAGCGTCTTGTGTCCTGCTAGCCAGAGCACTTAACTTGACTACACCACGTCTACTTGTTTTGGTCCAGAATCACACAGAGGACTAATGGAAAAACAACAAGTGGGGTCCAGCAGCCCAGAAACCTCTCATGGACTCTCTCTCCACTCACAGTCCTCTTACAGCTACTGTGTGTTGACTTCAAAGTCCTGTCTGAATTCAAAACCTTTAAGCCCGCATTGCATGGTCTTCTACAGTGTAGTGTCCGTGAGGCTGATCAGGCAAGGCTCTGCAGCCAGAGAATCCTCTTTAGACTCTGCATTAGTGTCACTCTAGTCTGTCACTGTTGTTCCCACAGCAAGTTAAGGGATCCTCTGAGCACGCTGCAATAGAGACGTCAAACACAGGCTTTATGAGGACCATCATGTATGGTCATAATAACGAGGTAGTATACACACATAGTTACATTGACACCTACGGATGGTACATAGTAGACAGCACTAGTCCTTATATTGATATCTAGTGTATATCTACAAGGTAAATAGCACTAACAGGAAGGACTGTAGGGGAAAGACACACGATAGAGACGTTAATGAAAAAGTGGCATAAACACGTCACACAGACAAAAGGTTAGGACTGTTGTCAACGGTGTGACAGGGCCAGTATTATTGGTTACTGATTCACAACTGAATAGACCCTTTCTTCCATGTTACTGATCATCACCTCCTCATTGTAACGTCACCGTTTCTCCCCTTGTCTCCCAAGAGTTCTCTCTCTCTCTCTCTCTCTCTCTCTCTCTCTCTCTCTCTCTGTCTCTGTCTCTCTCTCTCTCTCTCTCTCTCTCTCTCTCTCTCTCTAGTGTATAAGGGTCTATCGTTCTACTGCGTCTGTTCACAAGGAAACGGGTGAGAAAGCAACGAGCGTGCGGGTCTGTCAGGGAGGTAAAATAACAGCGAGGCAGGTGTTTTGTCTGAGCGTGTGTCTCTGGCGTTTCTCACCCACAGATGAACAACGCTACAATTACAGCCAACAATGGCCACGAAGACGCAGGTATAGGTTCATTACCGATCAACAACCTTGAGTCTTTTCTCCACATTTCCATATCGGTCTCTTCTTTCTTTTATTGAATTGTTTGTACTCCCTCTGTCCTTTACACACACACACACACACACACACACACACACACACACACACACACACGCACACACACACACACACGCACGCACACACACACACACACACACACACACACACACACGCACGCACGCACGCACGCACGCACGCACGCACGCACGCACGCACGCACGCACGCACGCACACACACACACACACACACACACACACACACACACACACACACACACACACACACACACACACACACACACACACACACACACACACACACACACACACACACACACACACACACACACACACACACACACACACACACACACACACACACACACACACACACAAGCTAATTTAAGAAGAGGTGGAGGAGGGGAGAGAAAAGAGGCTAATAAAGTGAATGTGTCACAGATGACCCTCAGACACAGTCGGTGAGGGAGGCTGCACTTCCATTTCGCCGCCCATTAAGTGTCCTGCTGGAGATGGGGGAGAGAGAGAGAGCGAGGCCGGAGCGCAATCACAGACCAGCTGATAACCGTTATCATGACCAGCCCGCCTGCTACCACCACCCCTACCTCCACCGCCGTGCCGACCAGCTGCCGGAAACCCATTTAGGAGGGAAATGAGTTAAAACAAAATTCACTTTTATTTTTACCGTCACCTAATCATTTGAAGGCCATCGGGTTCCAGGGAGACACGGGAGAGGGGGGAGTTGGGTCGGAAAAGAGGAAGACAGCTCAGCCAGTCCTCACTAACACTGTGTGTCTTTAGTCCAGCTAGAGGAGGGAAGATTAGCTTCAGAGGAAGTCACCTAACTGTTACTGCTACCTCTCTTTGTGTCCTTCCCTCAGGTACTTACCTACTGTAGTCAACATCATTGTTTTCTATGAGTTCTATATAGGAAGGAGCCGTCTGTTAATGCTAACAGCTATCCACGTAGCATTTTGACCACCCACCAGGACAATGGGACGGCCAGGAGTTTAATGGCCGTCTGGGGTCAACTCTGTCTGGGCGGGGGCATCATTCTAGCACCAGGAAGCAGTTTGAGGCCTGCTTGGGAAACTAGGATATCAGCGTGGATGGTTCAGATCCCCTTGGGATGCAGTCATTTGTCTTTCTGTTGCCTATTGGGTTGGACACAAGCTGTCTGGCTGGATGGATAGACAGGCAGAATCATTAATTAGAGAGTCTTTATTGACACTTTTGACAAAAAAGGCTACATGTATTCGATATGAGACCAAAGTATCACAACTAAAAAACTAAGAAACACACAAAAAAACATTTTTTTTTAATGAATGGTCATGATACCTAATCAAGAAACATTGTTCTCCTCTTTCCTTAACATCAACCTCTGATTAAAATTGGCACCTTTATTTATGAGAGGGTAAAATACACACTGTATGGTAATTTACTGAACAAAACAAAAAAATGACAAGGTTGGAATGACTAATTTTTACAATACCCTAATGATTGCTCATATTCCAATTAAAAAACATAGACAAAAACATGGCAACAATGGGCAATACATACTGGGCCTTCTGCCAGGGGAAAACACCCCCAAACAATTAATAATAACTAATAAGAACAACACACTTAACACAACCTTTAATTTATTAGACTTATCCATCTCAATTCACCTGCACTGTTGGGTGAACATATTGTGATGTACTGTGATATGGCGGTGATGTATTGTGTTATGGCAGTGATGTATTCAGATATGGCGGTGATGTATTGTGATATGTCGGTGATGTATTGTGATGTGGTGGTGATGTATTGTGATATGGCAGTGATGTATTGTGATATGTCAGTGATGTATTGTGATATGGCGGTGATGTATTGTGATATGTCAGTGATGTATTCAGATATGTCGTGATGTATTCAGATATGGCGGTGATGTACTGTGATATGTCGGTAATGTATTGTGATATGTTGGTGATGTATTCAGATATGGCGGTGATGTATTGTGATATGGCGGTGATGTATTGTGATATGTCGGTGATGTATTGTGATATGTCAGTGATGTATTCAGATATGTCGGTGATGTATTCAGATATGACGGTGATGTATTGTGATATGTCGGTGATGTATTGTGATATGTCTGTGATGTATTCAGATATGGTGGTGATGTATTGTGATATGGTGGTGATGTATTGTGATATGGCGGTGATGTATTGTGATATGGGGTTGATATATTGTGATATGGCACTGATGTATTCAGATATGGTGGTGATGTATTGTGATATGGCGGTGATGTATTGTGATATGGCGGTGATGTATTGTGATATGGGGTTGATATATTATGATATGGCGGTGATGTATTCAGATATGGTGGTGATGTATTGTGATATGGCGGTGATGTATTGTGATATGGCGGTGATGTATTGTGATATGGGGTTGATATATTATGATATGGCGGTGATGTATTCAGATATGGTGGTGATGTATTGTGATATGGCGGTGATGTATTGTGATATGGCGGTGATGTATTGTGATATGGCGGTGATGTATTCAGATATGGCGGTGATGTATTGTGATATGGCAGTGATGTATTGTGATATGGCGCTGATGTACTGTGATATGGCGGTGATGTATTGTGATAAGGCGGTGATGTATTCAGATATGGTGGTGATGTATTCAGATATGGTGGTGATGTATTGTGATAATGATAAGGATGTGATCACCCAACCCCCACTGAGACCAACATTCACCATCAACTAAGACTGTTGTTATTGTTCATTTCAAGGCACTGGGTCCTTCAGGTTCTAGCCTGGTTTGGTTCAGTTACCATCTACAACAGCCACGTGGGGCTTGGTGAATATTTTCTTTCTCAGCCTGTGAGAAAACAATGTATGAAGAACACTACAGGTATCCATAAACACACACTGTGGTTGGGAGACCAACAGCATTTAGCAGCAGTTACAATGAAACCAGTGATTAGATTAAATGTGATCTGATGTGCTGGTTGCCTAAAACATTGTCATCTATTACCTTCTATTGAGGTTTTGTGTCTGTCTGCCTGCCTGCCTGCCTGCCTGCCTGTCTGTCTGTCTGTCTGTCTGTCTGTCTGTCTGTCTGTCTGTCTGTGTCTCTGTCGTGACAGGTGTCTCAGACCTGACAAGTCTCTCGGAGAGAAGTGACTGGCTGTCTGTCTGGGTGTCACTCATTACAAGCAGCACATAGAACAACATATTGACTTCCAGTAGAGTGCAGCACCAAGACTAGGTTGTATTGTAAATAGGACATTTCTCCCTTCTGTCTGTCTCAGTCCTGTTTTCTCTCTCTCTCTCTCCCTCTCTTTTCCCCATCTCTCTTCCCTCTGCATTTGCTCTGAGCCTGATGAGAGCAAGAGACAGTGTGTGTTTGTGATGCAGCGTTCGTCTGATGAGGGAGCTAGCGTGTTGTGTGTTGGCTGTGGGATGACAGACACACAACAGAGTGGTGCAGTGAGTACATCAGTAACCTCTGTCTCCTAACTCAAATATCTAGCTGGAGTAGAGCTAGGTGCTTCACAAGCCTGTCTGCACTGCCTGGGATGCTGCCTACCCACAGACTGAGAGGCTGGGATGCTGCCTACCTACAGACTGAGCGGCTGGGATGCTGCCTACTCACAGACTGAGAGGCTGGGATGCTGCCTACCTACATACGGAGAGGCTGGGATGCTGCCTACCCACAGACTGAGAGGCTGGGATGCTGCCTGCCTACAGACTGAGATGCTGGGATGCTGCCTACCCACAGACTGAGAGGCTGGGACACTGCCTACCCACAGACTGAGAGGCTGGGATGCTGCCTACCCACAGACTGAGAGGCTGGGATGCTGCCTACCCACAGACTGAGAGGCTGGGATGCTGCCTACCCACAGACTGAGAGGCTGGGATACTGCCTACCCACAGACTGAGAGGCTGGTTTCAAGTGGACAACAGTAGCAGAAGAGACAAATTGTTCAGCAGTGCTGCTGAATCTGTTTCAAGAAAATCTCTTCTACTGTCTACAGTGACACCACCATAGCTGCTGGGCCAATCATTTAGGTCTTCTACTGTCTACAGTGACACCACCATAGCTGCTGGGCCAATCATTTAGGTCTTCTACTGTCTACAGTGACACCACCATAGCTGCTGGGCCAATCATTTAGGTCTTCTACTGTCTACAGTGACACCACCATAGCTGCTGGGCCAATCATTTAGGTCTTCTACTGTCTACAGTGACACCACCATAGCTGCTGGGCCAATCATTTAGGTCTTCTACTGTCTACAGTGACACCACCATAGCTGCTGGGCCAATCATTTAGGTCTTCTACTGTCTACAGTGACACCACCATAGCTGCTGGGCCAATCATTTAGGTCTTCTACTGTCTACAGTGACACCACCATAGCTGCTGGGCCAATCATTTAGGTCTTCTACTGTCTACAGTGACACCACCATAGCTGCTGGGCCAATCATTTAGGTCTTCTACTGTCTACAGTGACACCACCATAGCTGCTGGGCCAATCATTTAGGTCTTCTACTGTCTACAGTGACACCACCATAGCTGCTGGGCCAATCATTTAGGTCTTCTACTGTCTACAGTGACACCACCATAGCTGCTGGGGGAATCATTTATATATTCTACTGTCTACAGTGACACCACCATAGCTGCTGGGCCAATCATTTAGGTCTTCTACTGTCTACAGTGACACCACCATAGCTGCTGGGCCAATCATTTAGGTCTTCTACTGTCTACAGTGACACCACCATAGCTGCTGGGCCAATCATTTAGGTATTCTACTGTCTACAGTGACACCACGACAGCTGCTGGGCCAATCATTTAGGTCTTCTACTGTCTACAGTGACACCACCATAGCTGCTGGGCCAATCATTTAGGTCTTCTACTGTCTACAGTGACACCACCATAGCTGCTGGGCCAATCATTTAGGTCTTCTACTGTCTACAGTGACACCACCATAGCTGCTGGGCCAATCATTTAGGTCTTCTACTGTCTACAGTGACACCACCATAGCTGCTGGGCCAATCATTTAGGTCTTCTACTGTCTACAGTGACACCACCATAGCTGCTGGGCCAATCATTTAGGTCTTCTACTGTCTACAGTGACACCACCATAGCTGCTGGGCCAATCATTTAGGTCTTCTACTGTCTACAGTGACACCACCATAGCTGCTGGGCCAATCATTTAGGTCTTCTACTGTCTACAGTGACACCACCATAGCTGCTGGGCCAATCATTTAGGTCTTCTACTGTCTACAGTGACACCACCATAGCTGCTGGGCCAATCATTTAGGTCTTCTACTGTCTACAGTGACACCACCATAGCTGCTGGGCCAATCATTTAGGTCTTCTACTGTCTACAGTGACACCACCATAGCTGCTGGGCCAATCATTTAGGTCTTCTACTGTCTACAGTGACACCACCATAGCTGCTGGGCCAATCATTTAGGTCTTCTACTGTCTACAGTGACACCACCATAGCTGCTGGGCCAATCATTTAGGTCTTCTACTGTCTACAGTGACACCACCATAGCTGCTGGGCCAATCATTTAGGTCTTCTACTGTCTACAGTGACACCACCATAGCTGCTGGGCCAATCATTTAGGTCTTCTACTGTCTACAGTGACACCACCATAGCTGCTGGGCCAATCATTTAGGTATTCTACTGTCTACAGTGACACCACCATAGCTGCTGGGCCAATCATTTAGGTCTTCTACTGTCTACAGTGACACCACCATAGCTGCTGGGCCAATCATTTAGGTCTTCTACTGTCTACAGTGACACCACCATAGCTGCTGGGCCAATCATTTAGGTCTTCTACTGTCTACAGTGACACCACCATAGCTGCTGGGCCAATCATTTAGGTCTTCTACTGTCTACAGTGACACCACCATAGCTGCTGGGCCAATCATTTAGGTCTTCTACTGTCTACAGTGACACCACCATAGCTGCTGGGCCAATCATTTAGGTCTTCTACTGTCTACAGTGACACCACCATAGCTGCTGGGCCAATCATTTAGGTCTTCTACTGTCTACAGTGACACCACCATAGCTGCTGGGCCAATCATTTAGGTCTTCTACTGTCTACAGTGACACCACCATAGCTGCTGGGCCAATCATTTAGGTCTTCTACTGTCTACAGTGACACCACCATAGCTGCTGGGCCAATCATTTAGGTCTTCTACTGTCTACAGTGACACCACCATAGCTGCTGGGCCAATCATTTAGGTCTTCTACTGTCTACAGTGACACCACCATAGCTGCTGGGCCAATCATTTAGGTCTTCTACTGTCTACAGTGACACCACCATAGCTGCTGGGCCAATCATTTAGGTCTTCTACTGTCTACAGTGACACCACCATAGCTGCTGGGCCAATCATTTAGGTCTTCTACTGTCTACAGTGACACCACCATAGCTGCTGGGCCAATCATTTAGGTCTTCTACTGTCTACAGTGACACCACCATAGCTGCTGGGCCAATCATTTAGGTCTTCTACTGTCTACAGTGACACCACCATAGCTGCTGGGCCAATCATTTAGGTCTTCTACTGTCTACAGTGACACCACCATAGCTGCTGGGCCAATCATTTAGGTCTTCTACTGTCTACAGTGACACCACCATAGCTGCTGGGCCAATCATTTAGGTCTTCTACTGTCTACAGTGACACCACCATAGCTGCTGGGCCAATCATTTAGGTCTTCTACTGTCTACAGTGACACCACCATAGCTGCTGGGCCAATCATTTAGGTCTTCTACTGTCTACAGTGACACCACCATAGCTGCTGGGCCAATCATTTAGGTCTTCTACTGTCTACAGTGACACCACCATAGCTGCTGGGCCAATCATTTAGGTCTTCTACTGTCTACAGTGACACCACCATAGCTGCTGGGCCAATCATTTAGGTCTTCTACTGTCTACAGTGACACCACCATAGCTGCTGGGGGAATCATTTATATATTCTACTGTCTACAGTGACACCACCATAGCTGCTGGGCCAATCATTTAGGTCTTCTACTGTCTACAGTGACACCACCATAGCTGCTGGGCCAATCATTTAGGTCTTCTACTGTCTACAGTGACACCACCATAGCTGCTGGGCCAATCATTTAGGTATTCTACTGTCTACAGTGACACCACGACAGCTGCTGGGCCAATCATTTAGGTCTTCTACTGTCTACAGTGACACCACCATAGCTGCTGGGCCAATCATTTAGGTCTTCTACTGTCTACAGTGACACCACCATAGCTGCTGGGCCAATCATTTAGGTCTTCTACTGTCTACAGTGACACCACCATAGCTGCTGGGCCAATCATTTAGGTCTTCTACTGTCTACAGTGACACCACCATAGCTGCTGGGCCAATCATTTAGGTCTTCTACTGTCTACAGTGACACCACCATAGCTGCTGGGCCAATCATTTAGGTCTTCTACTGTCTACAGTGACACCACCATAGCTGCTGGGCCAATCATTTAGGTCTTCTACTGTCTACAGTGACACCACCATAGCTGCTGGGCCAATCATTTAGGTCTTCTACTGTCTACAGTGACACCACCATAGCTGCTGGGCCAATCATTTAGGTCTTCTACTGTCTACAGTGACACCACCATAGCTGCTGGGCCAATCATTTAGGTCTTCTACTGTCTACAGTGACACCACCATAGCTGCTGGGCCAATCATTTAGGTCTTCTACTGTCTACAGTGACACCACCATAGCTGCTGGGCCAATCATTTAGGTCTTCTACTGTCTACAGTGACACCACCATAGCTGCTGGGCCAATCATTTAGGTCTTCTACTGTCTACAGTGACACCACCATAGCTGCTGGGCCAATCATTTAGGTCTTCTACTGTCTACAGTGACACCACCATAGCTGCTGGGCCAATCATTTAGGTCTTCTACTGTCTACAGTGACACCACCATAGCTGCTGGGCCAATCATTTAGGTCTTCTACTGTCTACAGTGACACCACCATAGCTGCTGGGCCAATCATTTAGGTCTTCTACTGTCTACAGTGACACCACCATAGCTGCTGGGCCAATCATTTAGGTCTTCTACTGTCTACAGTGACACCACCATAGCTGCTGGGCCAATCATTTAGGTCTTCTACTGTCTACAGTGACACCACCATAGCTGCTGGGCCAATCATTTAGGTCTTCTACTGTCTACAGTGACACCACCATAGCTGCTGGGCCAATCATTTAGGTCTTCTACTGTCTACAGTGACACCACCATAGCTGCTGGGCCAATCATTTAGGTCTTCTACTGTCTACAGTGACACCACCATAGCTGCTGGGCCAATCATTTAGGTCTTCTACTGTCTACAGTGACACCACCATAGCTGCTGGGCCAATCATTTAGGTCTTCTACTGTCTACAGTGACACCACCATAGCTGCTGGGCCAATCATTTAGGTCTTCTACTGTCTACAGTGACACCACCATAGCTGCTGGGCCAATCATTTAGGTATTCTACTGTCTACAGTGACACCACGACAGCTGCTGGGCCAATCATTTAGGTCTTCTACTGTCTACAGTGACACCACCATAGCTGCTGGGCCAATCATTTAGGTCTTCTACTGTCTACAGTGACACCACCATAGCTGCTGGGCCAATCATTTAGGTCTTCTACTGTCTACAGTGACACCACCATAGCTGCTGGGCCAATCATTTAGGTCTTCTACTGTCTACAGTGACACCACCATAGCTGCTGGGCCAATCATTTAGGTCTTCTACTGTCTACAGTGACACCACCATAGCTGCTGGGCCAATCATTTAGGTCTTCTACTGTCTACAGTGACACCACCACAGCTGCTGGGCCAATCATTTAGGTCTTCTACTGTCTACAGTGACACCACCATAGCTGCTGGGCCAATCATTTAGGTCTTCTACTGTCTACAGTGACACCACCATAGCTGCTGGGCCAATCATTTAGGTATTCTACTGTCTACAGTGACACCACCACAGCTGCTCGGCCAATCATGTATTGCACATTGGTAGAGGATGTGGTGGGTTTCCACCCCTTACATACTTTGTTTACCGGTGGAGAAGGTGCTATGTGATCCAGTCTGTTAGTATTGGTGGAGAAGGTGTTATGTGATCCAGTCTGTTAGTATTGGTGGAGAAGGTGCTATGTGGTCCAATCTGTTAGTATTGGTGGAGAAGGTGCTATGTGGTCCAGTCTGTTAGTATTGGTGGAGAAGGTGCTATGTGGTCCAGTCTGTTAGTATTGGTGGAGAAGGTGTTATGTGGTCCAGTCTGTTAGTATTGGTGGAGAAGGTGCTATGTGGTCCAATCTGTTAGTATTGGTGGAGAAGGTGTTATGTGATCCAGTCTGTTAGTATTGGTGGAGAAGGTGCTATGTGGTCCAATCTGTTAGTATTGGTGGAGAAGGTGCTATGTGGTCCAGTCTGTTAGTATTGGTGGAGAAGGTGCTATGTGGTCCAGTCTGTTAGTATTGGTGGAGAAGGTGCTATGTGGTCCAGTCTGTTAGTATTGGTGGAGAAGGTGCTATGTGGTCCAGTCTGTTAGTATTGGTGGAGAAGGTGTTATGTGGTCCAATCTGTTAGTATTGGTGGAGAAGGTGTTATGTGGTCCAATCTGTTAGTATTGGTGGAGAAGGTGCTATGTGGTCCAGTCTGTTAGTATTGGTGGAGAAGGTGTTATGTGGTCCAATCTGTTAGTATTGGTGGAAAAGGTGCTATGTAGTCCATTCTGTTAGTATTGGTGGAGAAGGTGCTATGTGGTCCAGTCTGTTAGTATTGGTGGAGAAGGTGCTATGTATTCTAGTCTGTTTGTATTGGTGGAGAAGGTGCTATGTGGTCCAGTCTGTTCGTTTTGGTGGAGAAGGTGTTATGTGGTCCAATCTGTTAGTATTGGTGGAGAAGGTGCTATGTGGTCCAGTCTGTTTGTATTGGTGGAGAAGGTGCTATGTATTCTAGTCTGTTTGTATTGGTGGAGAATGTGCTATGTGGTCCAGTCTGTTAGTATTGGTGGAGAAGGTGCTATGTTGTCCAATCTGTTAGTATTGGTGGAGAAGGTGCTATGTTGTCCAATCTGTTAGTATTGGTTCGATAATTGCTATGTGGTCCAGTCTGTTAGAATTGGTGGAGAAGGTGCTATGTATTCTAGTCTGTTTGTATTGGTGGAGAATGTGCTATGTGGTCCAGTCTGTTAGTATTGGTGGAGAAGGTGCTATGTGGTCCAATCTGTTAGTATTGGTGGAGAAGGTGCTATGTGTTCCAGTCTGTTAGTGTTGGTGGAGACGGTGCTATGTGGTCCAGTCTGTTAGTATTGGTTCGAGAAGGTGCTATGTGGTCCAGTCTGTTAACATTGGTGGAGAAGGTGCTATGTGGTCCCGTCTGTTAGTATTGGTGGAGAAGGTGCTATGTGGTCCAGTCTGTTAGTATTGGTGGAGAAGGTGCTATGTAGTCCAGTCTGTTAGTATTGGTGGAGAAGGTGCTATGTGGTCCAGTCTGCTAGTATTGGTTCGAGAAGGTGCTATGTGTTCCAATCTGTTAGTATTGGTGTAGAAGGTGCTATGTGGTCCAATTTGTTAGTATTGGTGGAGAAGGTGCTATGTGGTCCAATCTGTTAGTATTGGTGGAGAATGTGCTATGTGGTCCAGTCTGTTCGTTTTGGTGGAGAAGGTGTTATGTGGTCCAGTGTGTTAGTATTGGTGGAGAAGGTGCTATGTGGTCCAATCTGTTAGTATTGGTGGAGAAGGTGCTATGTGGTCCAATCTGTTAGTATTGGTGGAGAAGGTGCTATGTGGTCCAATCTGTTAGTATTGGTGGAGAAGGTGCTATGTATTCTAGTCTGTTAGTATTGGTGGAGAAGGTGCTATGTGGTCCAATCTGTTAGTATTGGTGGATAAGGTGCTATGTGGTCCAGTGTGTTAGTATTGGTGGGGAAGGTGCTATCTATTCTAGTCTGTTAGTATTGGTGGAGAAGGTGCTATCTATTCTAGTCTGTTAGTATTGGTGGAGAAGGTGCTATGTGGTCCAGTGTGTTAGTATTGGTTCGAGAAGGTGCTATGTGGTCCAGTCTGTTAACATTGGT
>NC_048582.1:17169346-17171846 GCF_013265735.2 Oncorhynchus mykiss
ATGTATGAGTGTAGACTTTATTCACACACATTTGGCATTTCTCCTTTCATGGTGAATACCTAACACAAACATGGCCAAATAGGTATAACTCATGTTTTAATGAAAATATTTCAACTATATTACAATGACTGAATTTGTACTTATTTCTATTCATAATGAACATAAACAAACAGAAACCCCAAACTCAATTCTTAAGGTGTCACAAAGTAGTTGTAGAAACCTCATTGTGTAAGAGTTGTAGTAAATGTTCTATTCTATTTTTATATCAAGTTTTAATATGGATTATACATTAGCTGGAGTCTACAATATTTAAAACATATTTTGGTCAATTCTGAAAGAACTGAACATTCATATTTGGTGCTGTATATAGGTGTATATATTTTCCTTACGGACATAAAATGAAATGGAGTTTTCTCACAGGGTACCACATTACGTTCGTAACATTGAATTTACATTGTTTAAATGTTGAACATTAGCTTCCTATCTATTACAATAGACCAGTAAACAAACATACCGACCTGTCATCCTCTCTGTGTAGCTGTTCCACTGGGATGTTAATGTTGTATTTCTAGATTTAACATAATGTTGTTGTGATCACGTGAGGCTGACGATGAGTTGTCCTAATCTGGTTTATTGCGACCGTATCCTGTTCCCAACATCGAAAAATACAGAACCTGTCTTTCTCCGGTGACCAAAATCATGTCCCCTGTACTAATAATCCCAGCCAGTATAAATTGCATTTAATTGGGTATGCTACATGTCAGTAGCTGGGCAGGGGCAGATAACTGGGGAGTTGATTTTATTTAAGGTGCTACTATAGTTATAGATACTACACAGTAGCCTACTCATTTAGGAATTAGTTTCTTCGGAATGAATTAAACCAAACACCAACAGGCATCACTTGATACCCCGAACAGTAGTGTTGTTTTGAACTCTTTGAAGAAAGTTCCAGAAAGTACAAACTGTTCTTCACACGAAATCCAAAGTTCAAGAACCTTGGGAAACTCCATAATGTAAAAAAACATGTTAAAATCATGGTCTTATTTTATTTTTTTGCCAAACAGGCTAACAGGGGGTTATTTATTCATCCCCATGTTCCATCGCTCTTGTACATTATTGCGCAAACCTACTCACTTACAATACCTTTAAATTCCTCTTATCCAATATAAAGTACTTTCAAGAGCCAACTGAGCGTTTATGGTTAAAGAATGTAGAGTTGTTTTGCTTTATTATCCTAAATCTGTTTCTCCATGAAGGCAATGTTCCTCCATACAATTTCTCCATTGCCACCGACGGTGAGTATCCCCCATATTCAGCTGAACCGGGTTTACCCAGCCTACTTTTTATTCTGTTCAATGTATTGTCTCTCTCCTTTTCTCTACCCTCTCAGCTCTTCTGTTTCTCTTCACTAACTCTCCCTGAAAGACATTTAGAGGGAAACGTTGTAGGTGAAAATGAATTACATTTTCAAATTCATTTGATGCATCTGAAGTTTAAACCTTAAGTACAGCAATGCCAAAAAGCACTGTTCCACCACTGTAATTGTCGTATTTACAGTATTGATCGTTTGGAAAATACCAACCACATGTTGAATATGTCTAACAACGGCACACACAAGTTAAGGTAAATATGAAAGGCAATGATGTTTTTTTTTAATCTTAAAAGTGTAAGAAACCAACTTTAATTAAAGTAACAAAGAAGCCAGATTCAAATGTACACATAAATAATATATAGCAAAGAGGAAATAGTTAGTTTCAGAGTAATTACTTTGATGATAAGACTTTGTACATAGTACCCTGTAGTTTGGGAATGGGATGAAGACAGAGTGGCCTCATTTTGATTTGAACAATTGTTTTTAGACTTAGTCCAGCGATCGATTCCTGCCTTTAATTCTGACTCCTTGAAGAGAGACGTTCTTTCATCACGCTGGCATTGTCTTCACCTCTCATTAGAAGCCCCCTGCTCTCGTTAAAACACCACCTACTGTTGGCTTTAGCCTACATTCCTCAATCAACCCTGAGAGAGAGAGCTCTTCAAAGATGAAGGGATGAGGTTGTCGATCTCACCCCACTTCTCCAAAGTTTTATGTTACTTGTACTACAACAAGTTCAAATGTGAATTAACATATAGTTTGTGTTGGGCACCATTGCATCACAATACTTTGTTTGAGCTAATTCATTTATGGCTCGTTGCATCATTCATGACCTCAACAGAAAAGTTGTACGTCATTTGCATTTTTCTGTATGAAAAATTATTATTAACAAATAATGACTTTCAGTCAACCTTTGGAACCTCTCTTAAAAATGAATTTCATGCAGGTCAACTAGCTGCGTCTAGTAAGGTCACGACCTTGAGCCACACCACTGACCCGACAACCCCTGAGGAATACCTGAACATTGTTTTGTTAAGCACTTACACTCAATCTTCCTCTCTCTTCCTCTCCCTCAACCCAACACACTACACGTTAGCTAGCCGGTCCTGTGTGTAGTCCTGTGTGTAG